>NC_048449.1:25392130-25684525 GCF_004353265.1 Vitis riparia | reverse complement strand
TTTTGTGCATATATTATTGTGTGGAAAAAGATTTTGAAAAACCCAATTCACCCCTCCTTTTGGGTATTTTCCTTAATTATTCATAGCCTTTGTTTTATCAGAACTTTTGATGAGGTATAGGTTCTTGCTAGTAATTGTTAAGTAATAATAAACCAGATTTTTTTTTTAAGAAATGAGGTAGCAATTCAGAGAATTAGGAAGTGCAATAATAATAATATTTATATATACTGGTTTATGTAAATAAAGTGAAGTACAAGATTAGTTGGTAAATTAAGCTAATAAATAGAATAAAATTTAATTAGTAAAATAAATAGTAAATAGTTAAGTTATGAGGTGTTCTTTACTTAAATTAGAAAAAAAAATTATAATTAAATAAGGAATAGAGTAATTAAATTATTACTCTATTAATCAAGAAATATTAATCTTAACATTTAGAAATTTTAGGATTATCAGATTTATATTTTGAGGTAAATAGTAATAGTTGTCTTTTTATTGTGTTAGGTGAGGAGTAGACTTTTCAGGGTTATTTTTCCTTCAAGGTCTTTGCATATTTTGAGGTAAGGGAAGTTAATGCAATATTTATAAAATTAAATTATTTTATATGTTATTTTGAATTGTGGAAAAGAAAATGATATTTTGTTACCATGCATGGATCAAACTGTTTTGCACTAAATATTATGTTGGAATATTTTGTTTTATTTATGACACAAAATATGGAGATATTATGTTGTGTAAATTTGAATACTTGAACAAAAACATCACTCTGGTTTATTTGGCCCTTGTCAACGGGATATAATAGTTGACTATTCGGCCCTGTCAACGGGATATAATAGTTGACCTTTACATTTCATGGTGGGAATGTAATTGATTTGGACCCCAGCCTCTAGGGGTTTGGTTAGAGGTTACTAGTACTAGTAGTGTTTGGTTCCTTCCACCAGGAACAATTTGAGGCTAGCCACCCATTTGAAAAGTCCCACCTAACTGGGCATTTGATATTTGATAACCAGAGTAATGAAAATTGAATGGATTTGATTGAATCTTATGTGAAAGTGTTTGAATTTGATATGAAAATGGTTGGTTGAATTTTAATATATTGTATTTTTGAAACTCTGATATTTGATGAGAAAAAAAAAAGATATCTCCTATTTGAAATGAAATATTTGATCCATGAACTGCATTAATATTCCTTATTGGGCTGTGAGCTCATTCCCAATTGTTGAAAATTTTTCAGGTACTCTTAGTTCGGGTGAGGAGTGATGGCTAGGCTGAGGAATGGTCATCATTAGGATTTGACTTAGGATTTTATGTTGGATTTTGTTTAACTGTTAGTTATGTTCATTTGGATCCTTTAGTATTTGGAAGTTATTTGGATATTGATCCTTCAAATTTTATGTTAGATCAAAGTTGAGTTTTGGAGATTTTGAAATTTGTTCTAGTACTTGAATTGTTTAAGTTTGCAAATATTTGGACAATGGATTTTGGATAGTGGATGTTTTAGTTTTGAAATTGAATTTTGAGGATTTTAGATTTTGTTCGCTACTCTGAACAGGTATTTGGTAATTGGTAACTTCCAATTACAAGATAATTGTTTGGGTCAGGTTACACTAAGCCTTCGGGTTTAAAGTGTGAAATGACCGTCACGCCCTTGGAGTGGGTCTTGGGGCGTGACAGAGTGGTATCAGAGCACTAGGTTTTGATCTTGATGGGAATTTGAATTGGTTTAGATTGGGGATAGATGAGTGACGCATTTGTTTAAGTTTTAGTTTCATTTAGTATAAATTCCAATTCTTTCTTTATTTGGAAATTTTCTAATTGGTTCTTTAGTGACTAATTTAGTTATGCCTTATTATTTTAGGACATCATGCCACCAAGAAGAGCAGCTTCTTCACAAAACAGTCAGGCTAATGATGATGTACCTCCAGTTGAGGGTTTGCCTCCTGTGAGTGCAGAAAAGATCTATAAGTATCTTGGGACACTAGCTGGTTTAGTTGAACGCCAAGCTCGAGCTGCTAGGACTAATGTTCAGGGATAGTCTTCATTTTCTAGGGGTAGCTCTTTTGATGACTTCAAGAAATTGGGTCCTCCTTACTTTTCTGGTGCTACAGATCCCACAGAGGCAGAGGCTTGGATCCTTAAGATGGAGAAATTCTTTGGTGTAATAGATTGCTCTGAGGAGCAAAAAGCCTCTTATGCAGCTTTTATGTTAGATAAAGAGGCAGATCATTGGTGGCGTATGACTAGGAGACTTTTGGAGGATCAGGGACCCATAACATGGAGACAATTTAGGGAGGCTTTCTACAAGAAGTATTTCCCTGACAGTGTTAGGTGGCGGAAGGTGGGAGAGTTTATTCGTTTGGAACAGGGGGATATGACTGTGGCTCAGTATGAGGCCAAATTTATAGAGTTATCATGTTTTTCCCTACAGTTGATTGCTACAGAGGAGGAAAAGGCATTAAAGTTTCAGGATGGATTGAAGCCTTATTTGAAGAACAAGATATCTATTATGAAGCTTGGTGTCTATTCAAAGGTTGTTGATAGAGCCCTTATAGCAGAGAAAGATAATGAGGAGCTTCATCAGTATAGGGAACAACAAAGGAAGCGAAATAGGAGTGATGGTGCTCATGGTAATCAAGCACAGCGAAGGTCTACATCAGGAAGAAATCAGAATAAAGGGAAGGCAACGCAGAATTTAGATGGGGCTTGTCCTACTTGTGGTAAGAAGCATGGGGGTAGGTCATGCTATAGAGAGATTGGAGCTTGCTTTGGTTGTGGAAAGCAAGGACATTTGATCAGAGATTGTCTAGAGAATAGGAAGTTCATCACTGGGAAACCTAAAGAGGAAAATAATGAGGATAAACAGAAACCCAAAGCCCAAGGACGGGTGTTTGCTATGACTCATCGAGATGCTCAGGCCACTTCTGATGTGGTGACAGGTACTCTCCGAATCCAAACCTTATTTGCTAGAGTCTTGATTGATCCTGGATCAACACACTCTTTTATTTCAGTATCTTTTGTTGGTTTGTTGGGTTTGCCTGTTGCTAGCATGGACTTTGATTTGATTGTTGCTACTCCTATGGGAGATTCTGTTGTGGCCAGTAGAATGCTTAGAAATTGTATTGTGATGATTGGTTATAGGGAAATGCCAGTTGACTTAGTACTCCTTGACCTTCAGGATTTTGATGTGATTTTGGGGATGGATTGGTTAGCTTCCTACCATGCCTCTGTTGACTGTTTTGAGAAAAGGGTGACGTTTAGTATTCCTGGTCAGCCTAAGTTTAGCTTTGAAGGGAAGCATGTGGACAGACCACTGCGTATGATCTCAGTCTTGCGAGCTAGTAGCTTGCTCAAGAAAGGTTGCCAAGGATTTTTGGCTAGTGTGATGAGTAATGAAAGTGATTTGAAGTTGGAAGACATACCCATAGTAAGGGAGTATCCTGATGTCTTTCCAGAGGATTTGCCTGGCTTGCCACTAGAGAGAGAGGTGGAGTTCACCATCGATCTAGTACCAGGAACAGGTCCTATGTCTAAGGCCCCATACAGGATGGCACCTGTGGAGCTTAAGGAGTTGAAAGTTCAGCTTCAGGAGTTATTAGACAAGGGTTTTATCAGGCCCAGTGTTTCACCTTGGGGAGCTCCTGTTCTATTTATGAAAAAGAAGGATGGCTCAATGAGACTTTGCATTGACTATAGGGAGTTGAATAAGGTGACAGTGAGGAACAAGTATCCCCTTCCTCGGATTGACGATTTGTTTGATCAGCTACAAGGTGTTTGTGTGTTCTCTAAGATTGATCTTCGGTCTGGTTATCATCAGTTAAGGGTTAGAAGTGAAGATGTACCCAAGACTGCTTTTCGAACTAGATACGGGCATTATGAGTTTTTGGTTATGCCTTTTGGTTTGACTAATGCACCTGCTGTTTTTATGGACTTAATGAATAGGGTATTCAAGCCCTATCTAGATCAGTTTATGGTGGTTTTTATAGATGACATCTTGGTATACTCAAGAACTAGAGAAGAGCATGAGGGCCATTTGAGTATTGTATTACAAACCCTCAGAGATAAGCAGTTGTATGCTAAACTGAAGAAGTGTGAGTTTTGGTTAGACCGAATTTCTTTCCTTGGGCATGTGGCAAGCAATGATGGCATCTCAGTTGACCCTAGAAAGGTAGATGCTGTAGCTAATTGGAGAAGACCTAGTACTGTGACTGAGATTCAAAGTTTCTTGGGACTTACTGGTTACTATAGGCGGTTTATAGAAGGGTTCTCTAAGATTGCCCTACCTTTAACTAAGTTGACACATAAGGGAGTTAAGTTTGAGTGGTCTGATGATTGTGAATGTAGCTTCCAAGAGTTGAAGAATAGATTAGTGTCAACTCCTATTTTGACTATCCCTTCAGGTTCAGGAGGATTTGTGGTGTATAGTGATGCCTCTCATCAAGGTTTGGGTTGTGTTCTTATGCAGCATGGGAGAGTTGTAGCTTATGCTTCTAGACAGTTGAAGCCTTATGAAAGGAACTACCCTACTCATGATTTGGAGTTAGCTGCTATGGTTTTTGCACTTAAGATTTGGAGACATTTTCTTTTTGGTGAAACTTGTGAGATATTCACAGATCATAAAAGTTTGAAGTATCTATTTTCCCAAAAGGAGTTGAACATGAGACAGAGAAGATGGATAGAACTACTTAAGGACTATGATTGTATTATTCAGTATCATCCTGGGAAGGCGAATGTTGCAGCTGATGCCTTGAGTAGGAAGTCAGTTGGTTCTCTAGCAGCTATTAGAGGTTGTCAAAGGCAATTACTTGAAGAGTTGAGGAGTTTACAAGTCCACTTTCGAGTTATGGGCTTAGGAGCACTTGTAGCAAATTTCAGAGTACAACCAGACTTAGTTGGGAGAATTAAGACCCTACAAACGAATGATTCTCAATTAGTGCAAGTTATGGAAGAAGTTAAGAGGGGCAGTAAGCCTGATTTTGTTTTGTCAGATGATGAGATCTTGAGATTTGGGACTAGACTTTGTGTCCCAAATGATGAAGACTTAAGGAAGGAGCTTTTAGAGGAAGCTCATTGTTCCAAGTTTGCAATCCACCCAGGAGGGACAAAGATGTACAAGGATTTGAGGCAAAACTATTGGTGGTCAGGTATGAAGCGTGATATTGCACAATTTGTGGCTCAGTGTTTAGTGTGTCAACAGGTGAAGGCTGAGCATCAGCGACCAGCAGGGTCTTTGCAGCCACTTGATATTCCTGAGTGGAAGTGGGAGCATATTACCATGGATTTTGTGATAGGATTGCCAAGAACCTTAGGGGGTAATAATGCTATTGGGTGATTGTTGATCGGTTGACAAAGTCTGCTCACTTTTTGCCTATGAAAGTCAACTTTTCTTTAGATCTTTTAGTTTCTCTTTATGTGAAAGAGATTGTGAGAATGCATGGAGTATCAGTTTCTATAGTGTCTGATAGAGATCCTCGTTTCACTTCTAGATTCTGGCATAGTCTACAAAAAGCTTTGGGCACTAAGTTGAGTTTTAGTACTATTTTCCATCCTCAAACTGATGGCCAATCAGAAAGGGTAATTCAAGTTTTGGAAGACTTGTTGAGAGCTTGTATTTTGGACCTGCAAGGTAATTGGGATGATCATTTACCTTTAGTAGAGTTTGCCTATAACAATAGTTTTCAAGCTAGCATTGGGATGGCACCTTTTGAGGCATTGTATGGTAGAAAATGTCGATCTCCTATCTGTTGGAATGATGTTGGATAAAGGAAACTTTTGGGGCCTGAACTTGTGTAGTTGACTATTGAAAAAGTTGCTTTGATTAAAGAAAGATTAAAAGCAGCTCAAAGTAGACATAAGAGTTATGCTGATAATCGTAGGCGAGATTTGGAGTTTGAGGTGGGTGATCATGTGTTCTTGAAAGTTTCACCTATGAAGTCTGTGATGAGATTTGGGAGAAAAGGAAAACTTAGTCCTCGTTTTGTGGGTCCGTTTGAAATATTAGAAAGAGTAAGCACTTTGGCATATAAAGTAGCCTTGCCCCCAAGTCTATCTAAGATTCATAATGTTTTCCATGTTTCAACCTTGAGAAAGTATATCTATGATCCCTCTCATGTTGAGGAGTTGGAGCCTATTCAAATTTCTAAGGACTTGACCTATGAAGAGGTACCCGTTCAAATTGTGGATGTGATGGATAAGGTACTGCGACATGCTGTTGTCAAGTTGGTAAAGGTCCAGTGGAGCAATCATAGTATCCGAGAGGCCACTTGGGAGTTAGAAGAAGAGATGAGAGAAAAACATCCTCAATTATTTCAAGACTCAGGTATGTCAAGTTTAGAGGACTAAACTTTTGTTAAGGAGGAGGGGATGTAACGCCCAAGTATTTTTTTAAGGGTAATTTAGGAAATTATTAATAATAATTAAATTAGTTAATTAATTAATTTAATAAAGTGGAAAAGGGGTAAAAGTGTAATTTTACGAATAAATACCCTAGGTATAAATTAGAAATTCTATTTCTTCCTGTTCTTTTCTGAATAGAGTTCCTGTTCGCAGAATTTCAGAGAACGTAGGTTGGAGTCAGATTTCAGGGTTGAAGAACAGATCTCTATAGGTAAATTCTAACCCCTAGTTTAATATTTTAGATTCATTGATTAATTTCAAACACATTAGATATCTTTTGGAAAACCCAAATCTAGATTAGGGTTTGTCTATTTAGTTTTTAAATCAAAACATTGAAAATTCATGAACATGAATTGTTTCATTGGTAAAAAAAAAAAAAAAAAAAAAAAAAAAAAAAAGGAAATTTTAGAAATTAGGAATTTCCTAAATGTTTTAAAAAATAAATTAAATTATGAACATGGGGCAGTTTATTGTTGGAAATTAAGAAACTTTGAAATTTAGAAGAATAAAACTGAGTAAAAAAAAAAATGAAGGAAATTTCTAAGCGTGTTGTGGCGGTAGGTGATAGCCAGAGAATAATAAAATAAAATAAAAAAATGAAAAAAATAAAAAAAGACTTGTTGGTTATGCCGTGTGCAATGGGAATGAGAGAGTGAGAAAATAATATTTTACTAATAAAAAATAAATTCTCTTGTGCTAGAGTGGCAGAGAGTGTAAAAAGAATGTTTTTCATATATATATTATATTAATAAAGTAGTAATGGGTAGAAAAGAAAAGAAAAAAAAAAGTGAGGTACAAGTGTTAGGAATGGGTAGTAATGCTGAGTATGAAGACTAGTATAATATGGAATTAGGTGTTGGAACTTTTGATGAGGTATAGGTTCTTGCTAGTAATTGTTAAGTAATAATAAACCAGATTTTTTTTTTTAAGAAATGAGGTAGCAATTCAGAGAATTAGGAAGTGCAATAATAATAATATTTATATATACTGGTTTATGTAAATAAAGTGAAGTACAAGATTCGTTGGTAAAATTAAGCTAATAAATAGAATAAAATTTAATTAGTAAAATAAATAGTAAATAGTTAAGTTATGAGGTGTTCTTTGACTTAAATTAGAAAAAAAAAATTATAATTAAATAAGGAATAGAGTAATTAAATTATTACTCTATTAATCAGAAATATTAATCTTAACATTTAGAAATTTTAGGATTATCAGATTTATATTTTGAGGTAAATAGTAATAGTTGTCTTTTTATTGTGTTAGGTGGGGAGTAGACTTTTCAGGGTTATTTTTCCTTCAAGGTCTTTGCATATTTTGAGGTAAGGGGAGTTAATGCAATATTTATAAAATTAAATTATTTTATATGTTATTTTGAATTGTGGAAAAGAAAATGATATTTTGTTACCATGCATGGATCAAACTGTTTTGCACTAAATATTATGTTGGAACATTTTGTTTTATTTATGACACAAAATATGGAGATATTATGTTGTGTAAATTTGAATACTTGAACAAAAACATCACTCTGGTTTATTTGGCCCTTGTCAACGGGATATAATAGTTGACTATTCGGCCCTGTCAACGGGATATAATAGTTGACCTTTACATTTCATGGTGGGAATATAATTGATTTGGACCCCAGCCTCTAAGGGTTTGGTTAAAGGTTACTAGTACTAGTAGTGTTTGGTTCCTTCCACCAGGAACAATTTGAGGCTAGCCACCCATTTGAAAAGTCCCACCTAACTGGGCATTTGATATTTGATAACCAGAGTAATAAAAAAAAATTGAATGGATTTGATTGAATCTTATGTGAAAGTGTTTGAATTTGACATGAAAATGGTTGGTTGAAATTTCAATATATTGGTATTTTTGAAACTCTGATATTTGATGAGAAAAAAAAAACGATATCTCCTATTTGAAATGGAAATATTTGATCCATGAACTGCATTAATATTCCTTATTGGGTTGTGAGCTCATTCCCAATTGTTGAAAATTTTTCAGGTACTCTTAGTTCGGGTAAGGAGTGACGGCTAGGCTGAGGAATGGTCATCATTAGGATTTTACTTAGGATTTTATGTTGGATTTTGTTTAACTGTTAGTTATGTTCATTTGGATCCTTTAGTATTTGGAAGTTATTTGGATATTGATCCTTCAAATTTTATGTTAGATCAAAGTTGAGTTTTGGAGATTTTGAAATTTGTTCTAGTACTTGAATTGTTTAAGTTTGCAAATATTTGGACAATGGATTTTGGATAGTGGATGTTTTAGTTTTGAAATTGAATTTTGAGGATTTTAGATTTTGTTACGCTACTCTGAACAGGTATTTGGTAATTGGTAACTTCCAATTACAAGATAATTGTTTGGGTCAGGTTACACTGTAAGCCTTTGCGTTTAAAGTGTGAATTGACCGTCACGCCCTTGGAGTGGGTCTTGAGGCGTGACAGTTATACAATTCACATGTCTACTATATTCACTCTAACATAAGCTTGTAGACAAATGAGACCCAATAAGATATCGTAATATTCAAAAATTTTGTTTGAAATTAACTTTTGGGAGATATTGTAATATTGATGAAGGTTTGAGATTTATCTAACTTAATTTTTTATTTCTTTTCCTATATTAATTTTTGTGTAACCATCATTTCTTTTAATATAAAACCATCATTTTGGGAATCTTTTATTCAATACTAAAGTCAAATTCCTTTTTTTTTCATTTATACGTTTGTGCATTTCAAAACGTTAATTGTGTTCTATTTGAAATAATAAACAAAAAAAATATATATTTAAAGGGAAATATCATTTTTCATTATGTTTAAGTACAACCAATAGGTTTTTTCCCCAAAAAATAAGAAATAGTTTCATCAACTATGAATGCAAAATGAAAAATGTGAATTTTTCCATATGCCTTCTTACTAGTTACTGTCACACCCCAAAACCCACTCTAAGGGCATGACGGTCATTTCACACCTCAATCCCAAAGGCTCAAAGTGGAAACGACACAAACATAAACATTCATATTGTAACTAGAAATTTACCAATTATCAAATTCTTGTTCAAAGTAGTATGACAAAATTCTAAAATCTCCAAGTATCAACTTTAAAAAAAAACTAACACATCAACTAGAGTGTTATTGTCCAAATAACTCCAAATTCAAATAATTTAAATGGGGAATTAAATTTTAACATCTAAACAATGTCCAAAATAAAGTTTGAACAAAAATCCTAATAAAGAAAAATTCCCCAGCCTAGCCATCACCCCTCACCCAAACTGAGAGTACCTGAAAAATTATCAACGAAGGGGCATGAGCTTAAAGCTCAATAAGGAATATTAATACAGTTTCATGGATCAAACATTTTCAATCATACTTGAAAATAGGAGATATAACATATACTTATTTTCATAAAAACTTTTGAGTTCAAAATACTAATACATTCAAACTTTTCAACAAAACTTTCTCATATCCATTTCAAAACAATTTCTCAACAAAACCAAATCGAATACATTCAAAATATCTTTACTCTGGTTATCAAATAACAAATGGTGCCCAATTAGGTGGGACTTCACAAATGAGTGACTAGTTTCGAATTTGTTCTAGTTAAGGTGAACAAAACCAAATGTCAACAATTATAACCCATTGACTAAGCCCATAGAAATGTCAACAATTATAACCCGTTGACTAGGGCCATAAAAAGCAGAGTCAAACACTTTAGTTCATTAATTCAAACTTCCAAAACAAAATATCATATCTCCAAAAAATTTCATTTTTTATAAACAAAGAGAATTCTTAAATATACTTTCCATACAAAACACATTTGATCCATGCGAAAAGATAAAAATAATATTTTTACACATTTCGAAATACAATATAAAAAGGAAATTATTTTCTTATGTAAAAATCTGCATTAATTTTCCTTACCTTGAAGAAGCGCTTAAAAACTTGGAGTATTTAGCTTGACAAATTTACTCCTCACCTAATATAATATCATACACAATTATCTAAAGGTAAAAAAAATTGACAATCCTAAAATATTTTATTTAGTATTATGGATCCTAATTAATTTTTCATGCTAATATTATTACTACCCAATATTATTTTCAACTTTTTAAACAATAATATATAATTTAATGAATTTCCAAATTTTTTTATAAACTCATATTTCTTCCAAATCTTATTCAACCATTTATTTCTTTTGTATACTTAAACTAAATTAAAACTTTTATTTAAAAAAATTACTATTATTATTACTATTTTTTTCGATACCCCGTAACATCCAAACAACCCTACTGTAAGTCACTCACAAGCATCCATCCAAATTACACAATTCTTACCATTATTATTATTATTATTATCATTATTATTATTAGTAGTAGTAGTAGTAGTTATTATTATTATTATTATTATTATTATCATTATTATTATTATTATTATTATTATTATTATTATTATTATCATTATTCTTTGCCTTTCACGATTACATTTTAAATTTTATTTATTTATTTCTTTCTTTCTTTAGTGCCTCAAATCCAAAATCTAGAAACATGCAATTCTTTTTCTTATTATTTTCCAATCCCTTAAGCCACATATAATCATAGATTTATTTACTCATTTAATTTTTAAAATTTCATTGTTTAGATTTATTCATCTCAAAAAATAATTTCGAATTTCCCTATTTTCATCAATGAAACAACCTATATTCATAATTTCAATCTTTTCATCTTAAAATAAATTAACTAAACTAATCATAATCTAAACTAAAACTTTCTAAAGAATATCTAATGTGTTTAAAACTAACTAAAGAATAAAATATATTAACTAGGGTTGGAATCTTACCTAGAAAAATTTGAACTTCAAACTCTAGACCTCCAAACCTTTAACCCTATGTTCTCCAATTTTCTGATTTTTGGTTAATAGAGTTTTCTGAATAGAGAAAATAAGAGGAAAATCTAATTTATACCTAGGATTTTTAATTACAAAATGATTCTTTTACCTTTAATGAGTTTAATTAATTAATTAATTTACTATTTTGCCCCCAAAGTTTATTGTGGGGTGCTACAGTTACTCTTCTTATGTCAACTTTTTTTAGTTAATTTATTTAACATGTTGTAGAAATAAAAAGAATAATTTTAAATTATCGACAAAGAAATTTACTTTGGTTTCAGGAAGTGAAAGTGAAATGGTGTCAGGTTTTGTATAACATTGATTGTGGTTGTTTATTGAAAGGCTATACTATTTTGAAAGTGAAATGATGTCAAAGTTTTGCATAACACTGATTTTTGTTTATATTGAAAGACTATACTAGGTTTTTTTTAAAAATAAAAAATAAAAAATCAACCACTCTACTTTTGAGATGGCATCTTATTGGAATCCAAACCAAGAAAAAAATGATTGTATAAGTTATACTGATGTCATGTAAAGGGAAAAAAAAAACTTAGCAAAGTACCTCTATTGATTTCCAAATTAGCAAAACCAAAAGCAAAAGAAAACGTTGGCATTGTGTTGGAGACAAAAGTTAAAAACAATGACATATTGATATCAACAATGACCATATATGTTGAAACCAAACCATTTTATAAATCTGATATGAAACTAGGATGGTAATGATGATTGCATTTTTTTATAAGAAAATTTATAAATATGACTGTTTTTACCAAAAATGTTAAAGGATGATTGAATGTTAGAAATTGATATGTTATGTTTTCAATCTTGTGAAGACTTTATCATTTATTTATCTTTTCAATCTTATATTAATATGTTGTAATGCAAACTCAATTGAGACAAATTTTCTATATAAAGCTTATACTAGAAAGAGTTTGTGTAATATGATCATATCATTTAAATTTCATAAATAGATAACAAGTATGATAAATTTCATTTGCATATGAATTTTATTTAGTAAACAGGATTAAATCAGATTACTTAATTTTTTAAAACTTGATTCACTTGTAAATTAATTTTATGAATATTTTTATTATATTAGTTACGAAGTAATGATGTTGTAGGTTAATTTTTTATATTGATTTTGTTTTCCTTCTATTTATCCTTCAAGAACCAAACAAGAGAACTTGAATTGCTTGTATTTTCAACTTTTCCATGAATGACTGAACAATGAAAAATTTATATTTCTTTTCCTTATCTTTTTTGTCCTTTCCATTTTTCCTCTCTATTATCTTTCATTATCATTTTCAAGGAGACAAACATAGTTTAAATGATTCAATGTCACTTGTCACCTTAAGGAAAGAGAAATAGTGTTATAGCAATGGTGGTAGAGGCTAATGAAGCCCTGCCTTTAATTGTTCCACCATAAAGAGATATTCCTTAGATGCAAAGCACAAAACTCATCATTATGAAGAACCACTTGAAACTTCATACCGGAAGGAATATATAGTAAAACCACAAACATATGACCAAAAGTCAGCCATACCAAAAAAAGAAAGAGCAATGGTGAAGAAGTATAAAAACAAATAAATAGGTGGAGAAAACCTTATACGGAGGGAAAGTTGCTGATTAAAATACTTCAAAGAGTATGAAAAAACTACTTTGCAATTATCAATGAAGTAATACACCACCTCAAACACACTTTGCAAGTATTGATTTTTCTTCTCACTATTTAATTTTGCTCGAAAATTGGGGCAAGTAGGGATGCATAGAATGAGTGAGACATGTCAATATAAGACATAAGTCAAAATATATGTAAATGGGCAAAAGTTCATGCACTATACCTAGGTGATCTCTACCACATAGCTATAAGGGGAGAGTCACTCTCATGATGATGCATTCAATGTGAAATAACCTTACTCATAATTGTGGTATATGACTAGAAAACTTTTACCACCAATTTACATGGAGCTTAACCATTATCTAACGGATGTCCCAATACTTATACATTAATTTTGTAATGGACAATCTAAGAAACATCCCAATGCTATACATTAATCCATAATGGATGGTCACCACGTACACTAATTAATGTTGTAACAAAAAAAAAAAAAAAAGTCATCCCATGATATTACAACAAATGAAGTTAAATTTAAAATTATTTTTGACAATAGATTTTCTCTTGTCATTTCTTGAATTTTAAATTATAAAAAAAATTACACAAATTGATTAAAATATTTCTAGGTTAAAAAATTCAATTGTGAATTGATATTGAAAGGACTACTTTTGTCTCAAGTAATTTCATTCCAAACTAAATTCGTTTGGTTTTAATACTATTGAAAATGAGTTACATGTGGTGAATTATTTTGTACAATTTGGAAAATGTTTCATTAGAGAATAGTAGACTATGAATTTGTTACATGTGGTGAATTACTACCATCGATGGCTTCCAAAGCTACTTGGTTATGATTATGAGATTGAGTATAAAAAGGGACTAGAAAATCAAGGTGCGGATTCTCTATCTTTCAATGCCGCATGAAGATTGGTTGATTCTACAAGAAGAAGTCCAACAGGATTCCTTCTACAAGGACTTGATCAAAATACAATCACACCACCAACTGACCCAGCGTGATGGAGTGTGGTTCAAAAATGACAAAGTCTACTTAAGCCCCACCTCAACTTTGATTCAAAATGTGATTGCAAACTTGTCACTTAGCACCCACTGGTGGGCATTTCAGGTTCCACAAAACTCTCTCTTGTATTAAGAAGAACTTCTTTTGGTCTAATATGTGTCGGTCAATGAAGGAATTTTTGCAACAGTGCGATATCTGTCAATGGTACAAAACCGATTGTATGAGGGATTACCACCATCTAATGGACATACTATCATCAAGGTAATTGTCAATCGATTAACAAAGCATTCCCACTTTGTATCCTTGAAACACCCGTATACTACAGTCACTATTGCCAAGGCATTTGTTGCCAATGTGGTCCGTCTCCACATCATTCCAACATCAATTGTTAGCAACCGGGACAAGGTGTTTATTAGCACTTTTTTGGAAACATTGCTCCAACTCCAAGAAACTAAGCTTTGGATGAGTTCAAGTTACTACCCACAGTCCGATGGCCAAACTGAGGTAGTAAATCACACATTCGAGCAATATTTGCAGTGTTTTGCAGGGGACCAACCACGGAAATGGATCGAATGGATTTCTTTGGCTAAGTTTAGCTATAACTCATCAATTCATTCCTCCACCAAAATGACACCATTTGAGGTTGTTTATGCCATTCCACCTCCAAGCCTACTAGCTTATGTTCCGGGCACTTCCCATGACCAAGCCGGCGATGAGTACGTGACCACGATGCCATTTTATGTGAGTTACACCACAATCTTTTGTTGGCCCAAGATCGAATGAAATGTCGGGCAAATCAAAACCGATGCGAGGTTTCATTTGTTGTTAGAGACTATGTGTATTTGAAACTTCAGCCATATCGACAGACTTCCGTGGCTTTTCAAGGTTTCATGAAACTTGCCCCCCGTTTTTTATGGTCCATATCAAATAATTGAGAAGTTGGGAACAGTGGCATATAGATTGGCTCTTCCTTTTGGTTCTTAAATTCATATGTGTTCCATGTTAGTTTGTTACAAAAGTATTTAGGAACAATCACTCTGACCTCTACCCAACTTCTACCAATTACAGATGATTCTACCATTCTTCCACAACCTAAAGTTGTCCTAGACTATCGTGTCATTCGTAAGGGTAGATATCGTCCAAAGTCTGAGATCTTAGTTAAATGGAAGGGAGCGCACCAGTAGAAGACGCAACCTGGGAAAATGAGTGGCACTTTGCTAAGTCATATCCTGATTTTATCCTAGCGGACGAGGATCATTAAGTGGGGAAGAATGATACGTGCCACCATTAGCCTTGCCAAGCAACTGATGTGTCCATATTCAACCGCACTAGCTTCGAAGTGGGAACGTGGATGAGTCCATGAAGTGCTGATATTTAGCTTTAGTGGGGTAGTTGTGTTTACCTAATTCTTAGCATTGTTTGTTATTCTTTCCAGTATTATGAGACTATTATGCATAGTTAAGAAAACCCAAATCTTCTCTCTCATTCTCCTTTTCTCCTTCTCTATCAAATTCAAACGTATCATATTATCTCTTGTTCTTTAAGGGGGTGTTTGGTACGTCGGAATAGGGAATGGAAATAATATTTTGTTTCCTTTCCTATTTCTTAGTGGAATGGAATGAATTTGATGATTCCATTTCTAGCATTTGGATGAACTTAGGAATGCAAGATTGGAATGATTATTTGTTTCCATTCCAATGTTTGATAATAATAGGAATGGAAATTAAAAAGAAATAAATTTACAATAATATCCTTACATATAATTTAAAATATTTTTTTATTTTTACTTTTATTTTTAAAAAATAAAATTTGAGAGGTTTTTTGTTATTAAATAATAAGACTAAAATATATATATATATACTCAATAAATAAAAAATTAACCATAAAAAATCGTATAACCCTGATGCACAAATATTCAATTACTATTTTTATTAAAAATTTGAATAATTTGTCATGCTTAAGTAGTTATAAAATTATATTTTTCAAAAAAAAATATTTATTATAATATTTAAATTCTCAAAGCTAGCAAATGTTTTTCCTATTTTCAAAAGAGGAAATAAAAGAATTCAAATTTATTCTAATTTTCAACAAGTATCATATCCGATAAAATCCATAACCTTAAAAAATTTTAAATATTCGTTTTTTTTTATCAAAATTTTAAATAATTTGTCATGCAAAAAAAGCTATAGAATTATATTTTACTAAGAAAAAAAAAGAGAAAAAAAAAAAGATAAGAAGTGGATGATGAATGGATAGACCTTTACAAAGAAGATAAACATCGGGTTTGAAAAACAAGATAAGAGGGTAAAATAATAATTTAGGTTATTTTATATTATCAAATAGGTTTAATGAATCAGAATACCACCTACTTTTAATGAATGCAAATCCGACTCATAAGTTGGATTTGATTTCTGCCGGAATAATTTTTTATTTCATTTCCGCCTTCTTAACATTTATCCAAACATAGGAATAAGGGAGAAAAGGAATGAGATGTCTATTCCCACTCTCTATTCCCGTGTACCAAACACCCCCTAAGGGTTGTTATATATTATTATACAAACAATAACAATATTTCTTTGTTTAAAAAGTATCTAATAATATTACATCATAGAAACAATAAGTATCTAACAACATTATATTATAGAAATAAATAACTATGTAATTTTATTAACAAATTTATAGCTTCAAATAAATTATCACAATAAAATTTGTAACTTAAAATAAGTTATAGATAAAAATACAATAAATAAATAAATAATAATGATAATAATGACATGAAAAAGTTCTTATTTTACCTTTTTTTCTTCTTTTTGTAACATATACTAACAATAAATTTTGGAACTCTTTAAAAAAAATTAATTGATTAAAATAGATATAAAAAAAAATCTCATATTTGTGAAATTAACCCTTCCGTGTTTTTATTTAAAGAGAAACCCATTTTGGACATAAATGTCTTTGACTATTTCAACTATTTAAATATATGTTTTAAATAGGGTAATTTTTACAAGAAAAAAGTGAGGATGTTTTTGTCAAAATGAGGCCAAAAAAGAATGAAGGGTTAGATTTCTAAAATCGGGTTTTCAATGACCTTTTTAATCAAATAACCCTTAATAAAACCCTTTTAGTGAAAGAATATTCTTACAAACCAATCAAATTGAGTTTGCATAAAATCCTAATTTTATTATATTAAAAAATTAAAAATTAAAAAAAATTATCAAAATATATACATAAAAATAAAAAAAAATGTAAAAATAAATAAATAATAAAATAAAGTTCTTATAGCGCATTAGAGAGAAAATTTTGATAGCCTGATAGCGCATTACCTTGTTAGATTATGGACACTGATTCATGGGGAGTCTTCATGCAATGGATAGTAGGTCACAGATCCGAACTTTGTCTCATTGTAATTTCATAGGATACTATAATGCAGTTAACTCTCTTTAGTGGAATTTTTAGTTAACTTTAAAATTGGATTTTGAAGGAGCCAATATTTTCCTATGCATCCTAATGGTCCCCACTCAAACTCCTAGTTTATGATGGAACATTTTATTTGAGAAATTTGAGTTATATATATATGTGTGTGTGTGTGTGTTAGCCCAAGGGTTCTCCTAATCGGGTTTTGATGATAATAAACCATGGTTAAGTAACTAATTGGTTTAATGTTTAAGAATCTCAGATATAAACTCGAAAATTCATCAAAGAACCAAATGGATACAAGATCGAGACGCTTGGAAGACTTGAGATCATAGGAAACTAATGTAAGATGAATGCATGAGTGCCCTTAGGAGTTTCATACGTTTTCATGCATCTTAGAAAACTCGATCTATTCTTTAAAACGTCGACTTCATTAAAACCCGAGTTTTTAACTAATTTACCTTAGGCAAAATGTTTCAAAATTGGCTTAATAATTTACCTAAAGACCTTGCCTAAGTGTTAGAAAAGAAAGAAATAAAAAAATAGGTTTTTCGGGGCCAAAAAGGCTCAACCGGTCAAGGCTATGGCCAACCGGTCAACCGATTGAGGAACCGATTGACCGGTTGAGGTCGTCCAGTCGAGGATCGGTCGAGGAAGGTTAAAAACCTTCTCTCTCTCCCAGTAGCCTTCTCTTCCCGGTCGAGGTCCGGTCGAGGACCGGTCGACCCCTAGCTCAACCGGACGAGGTTGCCTTTTGCTGATTTTGACTCCCGAGCTTAGAAACCTATAAATTGAGAGCTCCACTTCATTTATTGATAAGAGAACACTTGCATTCAAAGCCCACCTACCTGTTCTTGATCAAAAAGCTCTCATTTCTTTCATAGTGCATTAAAACACCACTTGCATATCCTTTAGTGCACTCTTGTTGTCATCCTAGCTTTGTCTTGTATTTGAGCCATCTTTAAGCTAGGTTGAGTGAGTATATTTTGTAACAATCTGAGTGTTAAAGCCTTCAAGAGGGTTGAATCTTGAAGAGGTTGTGTAAGAGCCCATTGGAGCCAGAATCCAAGTGTAAGAAGATTGGAAGCTTGGTTGAAGCTTCAAGTTAGTGGAACCCTCACTCGGTTAGGAGGTTGAGGAGAGTGGACGTAGGCAAGAAAGTGTCGAACCACTATAAACCCGAGTTTGAATTCTCTCAACTCTATCTCTTTACTTTGCTTATATTTTGCTTAATTTTGTTGTGATTGAAAAGATTTTAAAAAACCCAATTCACCCCCCATTTTGGGTGTTTTTCTTAACTAAACATAGCCTTTGTTTTATCAATATATATATATATATATATATATATATAAAGTATGCATAAGAGCATTTTAGTAAAAGCATAAAGTTGCTCTAGATCTTATTAATAGTATTTCTAGACTGAGTTAATTAATTAATTGGAGTTCAATGGAACTAATTAATTAATTAGAAACTAGGTGGGTTGGATTAGATTACTCAACCCTTATTTGGGCTCAAGTCACTTAAGTCCAAAGGGAATCCTATATAAACCCCTTTAAGGGTTTAATGTTTAGACTTTTGCCTCCTGTCTTCTAGAGAGAAACTCTAACTACTCTCATGAGAGAAAGAGAAGTTCACCCTTCTCTTAGTGAAGGCAGAGATCGGATGGAATGCCAATGGGTGGAAGGTCATCGAGTAGATGATATCTATGTCCACAATATCTTCATCAAATTTGATTTGATTTAAGAATATCCAAATCATAGGTAAGAGTTTCCATCTCTAGATCTAATTTCTTTAATGGTTTTTATATCATTCTTTTTCGCTACAATAGATATAGAGAAGCCTTTTAAACTTCAAAATTATCTTATAATTATCACATATTTGAATCTTACAAGTTTAGTCTAATTTGATGAGTCCATTTTCTATCTAAAGAACTCCATAAATACCTCTTTCTCTTAGCCTATCAAATAGGCCATCAATGCAATCGATTTTTCTTAGGGAATTTGATGGCATTTTCTTTGAGCTTTTAGATTTCAGAAAGCTAGTGTTTGCTCAACAACATCATGAGGAAAATAAGGTTCACTTAAGCCTTGTGAAGGAACAATATTATAGAAGGTCTAGACTTTTGCTCATTTAAGTCATTTTTCTATAATAATCTTATAAGAATAAATTCCCAACATTAGGGTTAAAAATTTACCCATATCTAAACCATTTTGGTAACAAATCCATAGCTTTGTCGAAAAATGTAAAAAGAGAGTTGGAACTCTAGTTTTATGGTCTAACACTTTACAACCGGTTAAAAGAGATAAAAGTTCTAAAACTAAAAGAGTTTGGAATAAATTTTATGTTGATAGATGACACAAAAAATATCTTTAATGGAAAAGAAAATCAAGGGAATAAAAGACAACTAATAACACAATCAACAAACAATTGAAATTTAAAACAATTATTAAAAATATAATTAAGATAAACATATCTTTTAATAATACATGACAATGACCCAAAATCCAAAATGAAAAGGGTTTTTAATATTAAAAATAAATGAATAACTATTCTTATTTTTTAATAGTTTTGGAATATTTTCATTTAAAAATAATTGTTTTCAATTTAAAATTTTCATTTTTAATTAATATTTTTAAATAAGGTTTGAAAAGGTTCTCCAATTAATATTTCTTATTAAAAGTAAAAGAGTGCTTGAATATTTTATTATTGAGTTAAAAGTTTAAGCAAATTAAACCATTATAACAATATAAAAAGTAGCTTATATAATTTTTATACTTAAAAAAATTATCATTGCAAAAAAGCAGCTGATATAACTAAAAAATGATCGTTTTATTTGTTTTAGAAATGATTTGTTAATATATATATAGATTTATTTTGCATGAATCATAAATTCCCTGATGATATTCAAATGTGTTTTTGATTTATTTTGCATGAATCATAAATTCTCTGTGTTATTGAAATGTAGGTAGAATTATTTTGTATGAATCAATAACTTTATCATGATCTTTCTCCATTAATAAATAAGCTACTTAATCTCAATTATGTACTTTTCACATAAAACCTTAGGACATTAGGTTTTGTTTGAACTGATGTATAACTTCATATCCTTTAAGAATTTAATAGTCCTAAAACTTAGATATTGAAGGAAATTAAAAGAAAAATATTTCTATCACTTTAGAGATTATCATTATCCAATATTATTAAAATGAGGCAATTTAGTTTTATTAAATGTTTATATTTCACGAATATAATCTTTAATCATTTCTTAGGATATATATGATTACTTCTAATTTTTAAAATAATGGTTACTCTGAATTACCCTCCAGAAGGGTTAATAACCTACCGGGTTTGATTATTGATTAAGGGAATTGCTTAGCTCCAAGGGTTAATAACTCTATTTTGTTTTTGATTGTTTTCTACCTTTCCAAATATTTAATTTTAAAATGTTGGATCTTCTGGTATTTAAATGGTGTATTTTTATATCTTAGTGATTCATCATTTCAATGAATGAATGAAAATGATTCAGTAATCCAACTAAAATATTTGTTACTTTCTATATAAATAAATAAAGTGTTCAAACAGTGTTTATATTTATATTATTTTTATATATATTATCTCATGATTTAAAAATATAAAGATAAAAATATTTTAAAGTTAATGAAAAATCTATTTTCTAATCTTATTTAATATAAATTTTCATTCATTTTAACCTATGTCATCTTATATGAAAATAATTGTAAATACACCAGGCAAGTGTGTCAATATTATGCATTAAATTTCATCAAAATGTCAATTTTAAATATAAAAAAATACCACAAAAATTAATTAAAAAGAATGGCTAAATAGGTGTTTGATAAAACTAAAAATTAAGTAATAAAAATCTCTAGTATTGAAAATTAATATTGTTAGTGCTAAATTAATTCAACAGAAAAGCAATTAGTATCATCTAAGTTTTAAGTTTGGTATCATCTTAGTTTAAAATATTGAATTTAATTTAATTGTTTGACAATGAAAATGAGAATGATTTATTTTGCAAAATTAACCTTACACTCATTATATGACAAATTTTAAATATTTTTCTCAAATTATATATATAAATAATGCATTAATCAATAAAAATTATCCTTCAATATATAAAATATCATGTGTATTACAATTTAGTCAAGTACTAGATGATTCATTTACAACTTGCTCACATAAATTAAACATGTAACTTTGATATGATTAAGCATGTAAATTTGATCAGTGTTCCAAGTCCTCTAAATTTTATTGATGTCAAATCTCATAATTTCATATAAAAAATTATCATTATCAAATTTGTAAGAAAAAAAATTCATTATTAACTCTTGTTTCTTTAATGTAAGTTATGTATTACTACACAAACAATAACAATATTTCAAAATACAAAAAATAAATAATAATAATAATAATAATAATGACATGAAAAAGTTTTTATTGTACTCTTTTTTTCTTCTTTTTGTAAGTTATACTAACAATAAATTTTGGAGCTCTTTAATAAAATCCTTTAAATGAAAGAATATTCTTACAAACCAATCAAATTGAGTTTACATCAAATCCTAATTTTATTATATTAAAATTTTAAAAATGAATAAAAATAATTATCAAAATACATACATAAAGATAGAAATATAAAAAAATAAACAAATAATAAAATAAAGTTCTTATATTCTCCCTTTAAAAAAAAAAAAATCTTCTTTTTTTTTTTTCCTTTTTCCTCTAACGAAACAAGAAATTTTGAAACTTTGTAATGAAAAAATAGAATTTTTTAGAATTTTAATTTTACTATGTTAAGTAATTAAAAATAAATGAAAAAAATCGTCATAATATATACATAGCGATTCCAAATTTCAAAACTAAATAACATGAAAAAAATAATTCTTATTAATCAATTAAATAGAAATTATTTAGTATTATATGAAAGAATTAAAAACGAATAAAAATAAAATATTATATTTTAAAATAAATTCATTATATGTGAATCTAATAAATAAATTAAAATAGATATTTTTTTAGAATTTGATTTTATTGTATTAATGAAATAATAATAAAACGTTTTAATTTGAAAGAAATGAAATTTTACAATTTCATAAAAAGGGATAAGGATGGAATGAAAAAGTTCTAAAAAATTATAATTCATTGACCTTATTTTGCTACAAATGATTAGCAAAGTTCCATTGCTAAATGAAATAATATCAAATGGTCGTAAAATATGGGACTTACATGCAATGCGGAGCCACCATAGGCACGGGGGCACATGCTCCCCCTCAAAATTTAAAAATAAAAACTAAAATAAAATAAAATAAAAATATTGATTTAGCAATTTTAGAAAGTTAAAAAAAAAAATGCAAGATTCCCTCCTCTAAAATACTAATTTTATGTGTGAAGAAAAATAGATACAATAAAAAATTAGATAAACTTGAATATTGAATAAATTTTATAAAATATTTGTTTGTATTTTTAAATTTATTTAATGTGATTAAAATTAAATTTATTTAAATCCTAATATACATAAAATAAATCTTAAAAAGAAAAATAATTTTTTATAATTTTGTATTTGATTTTTTTTTTTTTGTGGGTTTGTTTAATTTTGAGATTTATTAAATGTTTTAGATTATTAGATTTAATCAAGTAGTTGTTAATTCATGAACACCTATACAATTATTCAAATATACGTGTAGACCCCCATTTGGGGCACGTTTTTTTCTCTCATTTTTTTTGCAGCTCACTTGCCAGCTGGAGGGCTCTTTGAAAGCCAAGTGTTGCCTCCTGGTTGGTTGTTGTGGAATCAGCTTAGTGGAGTTGATGGACGAATGAGAAAGTGATACCTGTTGGAGGATATGCAGAAGAGGTACGTTTCTGTTATGGAGGAGCGTAGCGGCAGAGGGGAGGAGATGCAGAGGAGTTTTGTTTCTGTTGAGAAGGGGCAGGCCAGCTGCAGGTTCGAGGGGAGTAGTGCTTTTTTTTCAGAGGAGCGTATGAGAGAGGGGGGTTTTTTTGGATGCTGGCCTGAGGGATTTTGCAAGGGGGGATTCAGTTTTTGAGAGGTCCTGGAGCTTCAGGTAGAGTATTCGTTTAGTTTGAGAGGGAGGTCAGCGGAAGAAGAAGGATGGCTTGCTGATTTCTTGCCAACCTAGCTGGAGAAGATTATTTTCAGGTATGTTTATTGTGGATTTCCCATTCGCTTCAACTGGTCAGTTTTTCTTCTCTTGTTTTTGTTGATTCTTGGATGATTTTTGTTGGTTGGGAGTAAGCATGCTCATATCTCTCTTTTTAATGATTTTTTTTTGTTGAGGACCCGTTTGGCTCTGTTTCAGTTTCTCCATGGGATATCTGTAACTTTGTTTTGATTTTTGTTTGATACTCATTTGATTTCACTCACCTTCATCTGAGCCCATTGATTGATCCATGACATGAGGCTTGTATGGGTTCACTTTGTTCTTGTTATATGTACTCTGTTTTGCCATTCTCCCCTGTTCCTGGTACCCGTTCATGGTGCGCACCAGCTCTCTCATCCCTGCCTGAGAGAACAAGGAACTACTAAGGTAGCAAGCTGGAGGGGAGTATTTCCAGGTTATGGAATCTGAGAAAGCAGCGCACAGTTGAGCTGATGAGGTTCTTATTGGGTTATGCAAGCTATCCTACTGATTTCTCCAAGGAGGAATGATGGCTACGACTAGGAACTTGTTGAATCATCTGTTCAGAATCTGTTGAATGAGTTGGCTGAGATGAGGTGTGGAGCTCCAGTATCAGATCTGTCTGGGTCAGCGCAAAAACATTTCTCAGATAGATATGGACAAACACCAAGACATCTTGGCCAAAATATTGAAATGAAGAGAGGTGACTGGCTTTGCCCAAGATGTAGTTTCTTGAACTTCGCAAGAAACATGAAATGTCTGGGGTGTGAGGAGGCACGACCAAAGAGACAGCTGACTGGCGGGGAGTGGGAGTGTCCTCAGTGTGATTTCTTAAATTATGGGAAGAATGCGACAGGCTTAAGGTGTGATTGCAAGCGATCAGGAGAAGCCTCATTTGGTTCCACCAACTCCAGGTTAGGTGTGGGATATGGTAATGGTGGATTTGCAAATAAGGTTGATATGGATAGCAGGTTGGCTGACAAATGAAGAGAAGGCAGAGTGGTGGTTCAGTAAAATTTCTCAGTTGGATAGCACCACCGACATGAACAGTGCCATAGGAGATGAGGATTTTCCTGAAATCATGCCATTGAGGAAAGGGGTTAACAGGTTTGTTGTCAGCACAAGGAAGACACCCTTAAAGTGGAGGTTCTAATAAGACTCTTGACACAAGTGTCAGCAAGAGTTTGGATGAGATTCTTGGTCGCTCATCTGCTGTTTCTGGAGCAGATAATAACAGCACCACTACTGCATAAAATGCTGGATTGGAGAGTCGTCCTCCATTCTCTGGCTCAGCTTCCTCACAACATGGATGCCCTAAAGGAAACAATTCCAGCTATGCTCCTTTTGTCCCATTACCTGCAGATATGTTTGCCAATAAGTCTCATTATCCAAAACCCTCTCCTCATAGCCGATACCTATCTCATCACATCCCCTCATTTTTTCCAAGCCCACTGAACCCACTCTTCATTACTCTTCCTCATACATTGAACCCACTCTTCATTTTACAGTAGCTAACCTCACCATCTATTTCTTACCCACTTTTCACTCACACCCATTAAATCCCTTCCTCTCACTAATCGTTTGCTATTTTGTCCCTGTTGAGGCCTCGTATTCTCAGCAATCCTCGTAGTTGCCAAATGGATAAACATACGATCTCAACGAACACGAATTCCTGATTCAGCTGCTCCTGCAAAAGGCGTCCGGACGGGGTGTCCGGACACACCCTCCGACGGTTTTGTCAGCCATGGAAAGAGAGATAAAAGTAGATGGCACAGTTGGCCTTTTTCTAGGTATTGAGGAGCTTACCTTCTTCTTTGTGCGAAGGTTCATATATATACCATTTAGAAACTCTCTCTCCTCCATAAATGATGGAAGGCTTTTTGGTTTACCATGATTGCCACTAGGTGGTGGCAGGGACATCCTCATCCTACGAACGACTGTCAGAGATAACGGGAAGTGACTAGCTGTCACTTCTGTCTTTTCGCTCTGCAGGTATCAGAATATGATTTGTGACAGGATATCAGAATGACGTAGTGAGACACGCTTAGTCTGGTCAGCGATCCGGATGAACATATCCGGGTGGAACATGAAAGGTCGCCGGATGCGTAATGGCGGTGGTCCGGGATGAACGTATCCGTGTGGGACATGAAAGGTCGCCGGATGAGTGATGGAGGTGGTCCGGGATGAACGTATCCGTGTGGGACATGAAAGGTCGCCGGATGAGTGATGGAGGTGGTCCGGATAGGAAAGCGCGCCACGTGTACTTTTGGGGGAATCCGGATGTGGATATTCCGGGTAGGAACACGTGCCACGTGTCGTCAGGGGACGTGTGCCACGTGTCATCAGGGATGGGTCCCTACAATGCCCCCTTTTAAGTTGTCGATTTTGCCTAGCAAAATGGGCGGGTTAAAAAGAATGATTGCCTCTTAAAACCGGGATTCGCTTTTTGTTCTTACTGGGCCACGTGGCGAGCTGAGGCGAAAAGACAGGAGAGCCTTTATGGCGAGCCGCCGTCTCTGGGTATTCCCTAGGCAATGTGTCGGTTTAATGATAGCGTTTTTCTGAACGCTTGGGATACTGAGGTGCTGTCTCTTATAATATCAGGCTGTGGACTCCCGTTGCTTTTTCTTACTGCATCTTCCTTGTCATCGCTTCATTTGTCTGCTGTTTTGTCTTTGCTTGTGAGCGTACCGGCAGCATTCAGGTGGTGACGGTGACTGCATTTGCGGTTTTCGACCCTGTTTTTCGAGTTTACACTTGGTACGGCAACTCTATTTTGATTTCTTTCTTTCTCACATGCTCTTTTCTTGGTTTGCCTTTGATTCGCTTGGGAAGCTCTCTTTTCTTGGAGTTTCTGCTGCCCCCCCTGCGCTTTTTGCGTTTTGGTGGGGTATGGAATCTCCTGTGGGGTAGGGCTTGAGGTTTTGTGGGGTCGATTTCGCTGTTTGACTTGCTGGGTTTCTTTCATGCAGATTGTGCTTCATCTTTGTACTGGAAAATGTCTGCTACCAGGAAGTTACTTCAGCTCGCCCGTCTGGTGACGCTCGTGCAGAAAAGTCTGTAGAAAAGTTGAATGTAAAAGAATTTCGCGATCGGTTTTGCGTTCCTAATGGCGTGTCTGTAGAGCTGTTTGATGGAGAGGGCGTGTTGCCTGAGAAGCCGGAAAATAACGCGATACTCTTTACCAAGGAGCAGTTTAATGCTGGGCTTCGATTCCCTGTCCCGTCTCTGCTCAAGGAATTTCTGCACTTCACCCAGATTCCTCCAGTGTACGTACATCCCAACATGATCCGGGTGCTGATGGGGTGCAGCATCCTGAGCATGCTGTTCAACTGGACCTCTCATTACTGGAGGTTCTTTTCGTTTACTCGATCAAGAAAGTGAAGAGTAACATCTTCAGCTTCGTCGCCAGCCTTCCATCCTGCAACTGGTGACAAACCTACCAGATTCGAATAAAAAGGCCGCCAAGGGGCAGGTGCTGGTCAAGGGCGTATGGGCAGGTTTGTCTGAGCATCCGGACAGGCCCTTTGTTCCCAATCAGTCACTGAAGATTCCAGGTATAGCTAAGCTACTTTCTGCCTTTGCATAGTTTGTAAGTCAGCATTGTTTTTAGGTGGCTGACATATTCTGCTTTCTTGGGTGTAGACCAGGATAAGAGAGGAAAACTGGTGGAGTGGGTGGAGAAGGCTTCGTTCGATCGTTTGAACAAGCTTTTTGAAATAACTTCAGCCGAGCGGAGATGCGAACTGCTTCTTTCTGCGCAGAACCTCCGCTTGGTCGTCCAGCAGCCTCAGGCATACGTGCTGAACATACTTCCCAGGCGGCTGCCTGAAGAAGTGGTAGTCGGGGAGCACTTTATTCTTGAAGACCTTCCTTTCTATGAGGGGGTACGGAAGGCAGATGCCCGGAAACGCAAGGCCCTTCTCAACGATCGGGAGAAGAAAAGACAAGAAGGGCTTCTGCGGAAGGCTCCGGGTGGGAAACGGACTGCGTCCTCTCCGCCTGCTGGTGCTCCAGCAAAAAGAAGAAGAAGCTGAGTAAAAAAAGTAAGGGTAAGGCAATAAAAATCCCAACTCCTCCAATAGAGTTTGTACCCCCTCCCATTGGCTATGAAAAAGAATGTAATATTGAAGAGCCGGAAAATCCTCTCCCGTCCTCTGTCTCAACCACTTTCGAATTTATTAGGGGCCTTAATCTTTCAGGGCCCTCGGTGGCGCCAACGTTCGGATGGCTCTTCTGGCTGAGGAAGCAGCTTCAATAAATCAACCAGGCTCAGCTCACCCGGATGAGGTTGCCGACTTGCCTCCTGTTACACCCCCAACAGGAGAGATGGGGGCAGATAGCCAGGAGTTGCCTGTACATGAGCCAAGCCCTCGTCCTCTTGTGCCTGTGAAGGGGCCACTAGGAGAAGGTTGCGTCTGGTACGCGACTTGAAGTCTGGCCTCGCTGGGCGGCTTCAGGGCCGGTTCACAGAAGGTATCGAAGTCAGCTGTTCATACCGTCCCGGAGGGTCGTCCGGAAGGCGATGTAGTGGAGATGACGGAAGAGAGCCCGGCCGTCCCAGCGCTGGTGCCGGCTGAGGTTCCAATTCTGGCTCCGGCTGAGGTTCCGGTTCTGGCTCCGCTGAGGTTCCAGTTCTGGCTCCGGCTGAGGTTCCACCCAGAGAGGCCCAGCCGGTTGAGAATGTTGAAGGTGTGGTTCCGGAGGAGGATCACTCTCCAATGCCTCCTTGGGGGAGGGTCCTTTTGATGATGCACTTTCATCCCTGCTAACCTTTCAGTTATGCGGAGATGGAAGAGAAGCTAAAACAGATTCCCTCTGTTGCAGACGCTGGGTACCTTCAGCCCTGATGTTCGAGACAGTAGAGACGGTATAATTTACTTTTTAATTCCTTCGTCATGCTGATGCGCTTGTCGTGTGATTTGTAACTTGGTTTTTTTTTGTTTGAGTATTTTCCTACAGCTGGTGAGTGGCCTTCGCGGTATGGTTCTTCAACGCAATCTTCTTTCTGACCTGCTGGAGACTGCTGAGTATACAAAATCTTTTGTGTCTCAGCGAAAAATGATGAAGAGAATTGCGCTTGAGAGTGGAGCAGGCTGAAGCCAGTTCATCTACTGCTCGAGAGGAGAACAAGGTTCTTCGGGAGGAGAACGAGGTTCTTCGAGAGAAGAACGAGGTTCTTCGAGAGGAGGTTGCTGAGGTAAGAGCCGGGGAGGATTCTATGGAAGTTCGCCTGTTTAAGCGGAGGAGGAGATGGCTCTTTTGAGGAGGGAGGTGAGGCACCTCCGGACAGAGGTGTCTATGAGAGACGGCAGAGAGAAGAGTTGCAGTTGCGTTTGTCAACGGCAAAAGGAAGAGCTGGAGGTGAATTTGCTGCGGAGAGGGGGGAACTTGAAGCGGAGTACCAGAAGCAAGTTGATGAAATGTACTTGTTCGGCTACCGCTGCTGTATGAGAAACATGGCATCAACGGGACGTTCCTTCAATTCCTCCGGGTGAATTGGAGAAACTGCACAGCAAACCTGCTCAATGACAGCTTTCCTTTTGTGAAAGAAAATCTACTATCTTCTTTCTATACCTTTGTAGTCGGAGGTCTTTTTGTGTATGATTCATTCCACAAATATCAATAAAAATACACCTATTCATTTGTATTTCTATTTTTGCCTCATCTTTCACTGGTAATACTGCTTTAAATTAGATACATTCCATGGTCGCTGTAATGGGGTTCCATCCAACTTCTGTAGATGATAGGCTCCACTTTCACTTGTTTTAGATACTATGTAGGGGCCTTCCCAATTGGCTTGGAACTTCCTGCCCCTATGTCAGCAGTATTTTCAAAACTTTTCTAAGGACTAGCGTACCATTTTTGAAGCTTCTGGGCTTTACTTGCGATTGTAGTGAGCTGATGCCCTTTGCTGATAGTCTGCCATCCGGATGGCTGCAGTTTCTCTTATTTCGTCCGCCAGTCCAAATTTCTCCCTAATTCTACATTTGCATCATCCTGCCTTCCTATTTCGGTTCGGATAGTGGGTAGGCCAATTTCGGTGGAATGATTGCGTCCATTCCGTATGCGAGGGCGAAGGGAGTATTGCCTGTTGGACGTCCGGGTGTGGTTCGATAAGCCCATAGGACGCCGGGTAGCTCCTCCACCCATTTTCCTTTGGCTTGCTCGAGTCTTTTCTTCAAGGCAGTGACTAGAGTCTTGTTTGTGGCCTCCGCTTGCCCATTACTTTGAGGATAGCGGGTGTAGAATATGAGTTCCGAATATTGAGTTCTGAACAGAACTTTCGGAAAATCTTGCTATCAAACTGTGGACCGTTGTCTGCTATGATTGTTTGGGGAATTCCGAAGCGACAAATGATGTTCTTCCATACGAATTTGGTGACATCCTTGTCTTTGATGCTAGCATATGCTTCGGCTTCTACCCACTTACTGAAGTAGTCTGTGGCGACAAGCAGGAATTTCTTCTGGGCAGGTGCGGCTGGTAGAGGTCCTACTATGTCCATGCCCCACTGTGCAAAGGGCCATGGACCTGAGATCGTTTTCAACTCTCCCGATGGCATGTGTAGTATGGGGGCGTGCCTTTGACATTTGTCGCATTTTTTGACGTATGCTGCCGCGTCTTTTTTCATCGTAGGCCAGTAATAACCTTGCGAATGGGCTCTATGTGCCAGTGATCGCCCTCCAGCATGGTTCCCACATACTCCCTCGTGCAACTCAGCTAATACATAAAGTACTTCTGAATGTTTCAACATCTGAGGTAGGGGCCTGTAAAGGATCGCTTGTACAGGTGCCCTTTAACCAGGGTGAAGCGGGCGGCTTGCACCCGGATCTTGTGTGCTTGTTTAGATTCTTCAGGCAGGGTGCCTGTTCGGAGGTATTCAATGATATCTTTCATCCACCCTTCGTCATCTGTTTCGCCTGCCTTAATGGTGTTGCAAGTGGAGGTTTCCGTGATGGAAGGTTTGGCTTGTAAATATATAGCAGTAGTATTGCTTCTTTGGTGGGAAGGGAGGCAGCTATACCTGCCAGGGCGTCGGCGCGCGCATTTTCGTTCCGCCGATTTTTTCAATTGTCCACTCTGTGAATCGTTGCAAAGTATCTTTACTTTGTTTAAGTATTGTGCCATGCGCTCATCTTTGGCTTCGTATTCGTTTTGACGTGTCTTACCACGAGTTGGGAATCGCTATAGACTCGAAGCCTAGAGACGGATAAAGCCAGGGCGAGATCCAATCCGGATAGGATGGCCTCATACTCTGCTTCATTGTTAGAGGCTTGGAACCCCAGCCGGATGGCTTGCTCCAGCTGTTCTCCGGTTGGGGATTGTAGGAGGAGCCCCTACTCCGGAGCCGGATGATCGTGAGGCTCCATCAACCCGCAATGTCCACCATTGTTTTTCGCTTGATTCGTCATGTTGGATGGGCTTTCGAGAGTATTCCAACACGAAGTCAGCCATTACTTGGCCTTTTATGGACAATCTGGGTTGGAACTCTATTCCAAATTCACTCAACTCTATGGCCCATTGAAGCATTCTCCCGGTTAGGTCCGGCTTGTGTAAGATATTGCGAAGGGGTTGGTCAGTTAATACGACCACTGGGTGTGCTTGAAAATAAGGGCGGAGTTTCTGGGCGGCACTTCGAAGAGCTAAGGCCGTCAGTTCTATCTTTGAATATCTGGTTTCAACATCTGCCAACGCTCTGCTGATGTAGTAGATGGGTTTTCTGCTCCTTGGGCGATGGGCAGCGGAATAAGACAGCGCTAACTGCCCACTCTGAGACAGCCAGGTACACATACAGTTTTTCTCTGGGGATGGGGCTGCTTAGGATGGTGGTTGCATGAGGCGTTGCTTGATTTTTTCAAAAGCGTTTTGACAGCTGTCTGTCCATCCGCTGGGTCCTGCTTTACGGATTGCCAGGAAGAAGGGCTGTAGCTCATCGGTGAAACGGGCTATAAAACGTCCTAGAGCGACAAGCTTGCCTGTGAGGCGTTGTAATTCCTTTTTGTTCCTGGGGGTGACGTCTCTACGACTGCCTTGACTTGTTCTGGGCTCACCTCTATTCCCTTTGACTGACCATAAAGCCTAGGAATTTCCCAGCACTCACGCCAAAGGCGCATTTGGAAGGGTTCAACTTCATGTCGAACTCCTTAAGAGGTGGAAAACTTCTTGTAAGTGGAGAACATGCTCTTCACGAGTTTTGCTTTTGACCACGACGTCATCAATATACACTTCCACTGTGCGGCCAATTAGAGTTTGAATATCTTTGTCATCAGTCTTTGATAAGTGGCGCCAGCGTTTTTGAGACCAAATGGCATGACTTTGTAACAGTAAAGTCCATGTGGCGTTATGAAGGCTGTTTTTTCTTGATCATCTGGGGCCATGGGGATTTGGTGATATCCGGAGAAAGCGTCCAGAAAGGAGAGCATCCCTTGCCCGGCGGTAGAATCCACAATCTGATCTATTCGTGGCAAAGGGAAACTGTCTTTTGGGCATGCTTTATTGAGGTTGGTATAGTCGACGCAGACCCGCCATTTGCCCTCTTTCTTGGGTACGACTACTACATTTGCCAACCAGTCTGGATATTCCACTTCTTTGATGAATCTGGCCTCCAGTAGTTTGTCAATCTCCATCCGGATGACTTTTTGTCTGTCCGGGTGAAAACGTCTGACCTTTTGCCGGATGGGTTTTGCCATTGGTAAAATGTTAAGCTTATGCGAGACTATCGAGGGGTGAATTCCCTTCATATCAGAGTGTGTCCATGCGAAAACGTCATGGTTTTGTCGGAGGATGTCTTGGATGCTCTGGGTTTCTTCGGGCGTTAAAAGGGAACTTATATGAGTAAGATGAGATCTTCTTCTGAAATTTGTACTGTTTGTAAGGATCTGCTGCCGGGGGATCTCTGTCCGCCGGATACAGTGACTGCTATTGGTCGAGCGCATGGGTGGATTCGGGGAGGGGTTCATTCTCCCGACTGGTCCCTGCTTCTCTTGCTATCTGGTAGCATTGGCGAGCGGCTAGCTGGCTGCCGTATAGGTTGGTTTGCCCATCTTCAGTGAGAAAGCTCACCATCTGATGATATGTGGAGGGGATGGCCTTCATACAGTGTAGCCATGTACGTCCCAAGATAACATTGAAGGGTGATAGATCTTGGACTACCGAAAATTGAACGTTGAGAGTGACTGGGCCAGCTTGGACTGGTAGCACAATGTCTCCCAATGAGGTAGTTGATGCCCCGTTGAATCCGGACAAAATCCTTCCAGGGTTTTCGAGACCGACTAAGTTGTGTCCCATGTGGCTTATGACTGACGCTTGCACCAGATCAGCTGAGCTACCTGGGTCAATTAAGATGCGTCTTACGTCGAATTTGTCTATTCCCAAGGATAGAATGAGGGCATCACGGTGCGGACGTAATATCCGCGTGGGGTCTACTGGAGGAAAAATGATCGTTCCGTCTATGGGGTGCGGGCCTCCTTCGGTTATCCCAGGTCGGATGGAATTGATACGCTCACGCACCATCGCTTCCCGCAACAACCTCTGCCTTTTTCGCTTGGAATTGAGCTCTTCATCCGACGGGCCTCCATTAATGTAATTTATGACGGCTTTGGGGGCGGCCGGAGCCATGGGGGCCCCAGAATCGCGGCCCCGGGAGGCATCTCCATCTCTAGCATCTGTACGGAGGTATTGCCTTAAATGACCCGCCTTTATAAGCCTTTCCACCAAATATTGGAGGCTTCTGCACGTCTCCGTTGTATGGCCGTGCTCCTTATGGTAAGCGCATTTTTTGCTATGGTCTCTCCTGGATGGATCCGATCCGAGGGGTCTGGGCCACCTGAAATCGGACATGCTCAGGATCATAGGGAGAAGCTTCTCATAAGTTATAGAGAGTGGTGTGAGGGGTGGCATTTCCGGGCGGCTTGGTCCTTCTTGCCTTCGATCGGATGGTCTTGGCCTGTCCGGAGGTTTAGTGCTTCCCTCTGTAGTACCCTTGGATGCCTGTCCGGCCACCAATACTTGCTGGGTGGCTGCCCGTACGTCATCTTCAAGCATTGAGTATTTGTTTGCACGTCGAAACAAGTCGTCCATTGTCATAGGAGGCTTTTTTGCTAGTGACTCAAAAAAGGGAGTGCCTGGGCAAATACATCGTTTGAAAATCTGTAGGACAGCGTCCATGCTGCAAGCTTCCACTTGTAGGACAGCCTGGCCAAATCGTTTCACGAACTCCCTCAAGGATTCGTTATCCTTCATTTTTATGTTTTGCAAGGTGCTGATGTTTTGCTTATGTCGGGCGGAGCATAAGTATTGTCCCACGAAAGCTTCTGAAAGGTCTCTGAAATTATCCACCGAATTAGGAGGTAGGCGATGGAACCATGAAAGAGCCTGTCCTTGCAGACTGGCAGGGAATACTTTGCACAGCAGTGGGTCGTTGCCTATGTCGAGGGTCATGAGCTGCCGATAGTGCATGATATGGTCAAAGGGGTCACTGCACCCATCGTATGTGGAAAACTTTGGTACGAGAAATCCCCTTGGGGTTCGTAATGAATGATATGAGAGCAGAAAGGCGTGGAGAGCATGTCATCCAACCTTTTGCTAATGGAGCCCATGGGTGGCTCGCTCAGGAGATTTTTCCCAATGGTTCGTACCGCTTGGTGCGGTGGAGCGTTCTGCATCATGGGGGTGACCAAGGGGTCACGGTGCGAAAGAGCGTTCTGTGGCATGGGGGTGACCGTAGGATCATGGTGCACTCCCCCTGCGATGGTCGTCGGTGGCTTGGGCCTGCCAGTTTGCTGGGGGCCCAGTCTCGCGCGCATGGCGCCCGACAATTGGGATCTTCTGTCACGTCGTCTTTTTGACGAGAAGTGGGTGGAATCTGAGCTCTCTTCACGGGGAGCTCGAGGCATAGGCGTGTGTGGCTCATGCGGCCTAGCGCTGCGTGTTTCAGGGATTGCTTCCGCTGTTCCAGGGTAAATCGACTCCTGGTGAGCCCTTGAGTTGGCCACCTGGTCCCGGGAGAGCTGACGACGGGGAACTCCTGTCGACGATGCCTGGATACGTAGTATTGCATTTTCTTCTCTTAACCTCGTCGTCTCCTGGAGGAGAGTTTGTAGTTGGCGCTCGCTCGCTAACTGCCTTCTTTCGATGGCTTGGCGCCATTCAGAATTATCTTCCTCTCTTCTTCCAGATGAATGGCTTTGGGAAGGCGTAGCCATTTCTGCTATTTACTGAATCAGCGAAAAACGTTCCACAGACGGCGCCAATGTTGAGGCCTCGTATTCTCAGCAATCCTCGTAGTTGCCAAATGGATAAACATACGATCTCAACGAACACGAATTCCTGATTCAGCTGCTCCTGCAAAAGGCGTCCGGACGGGGTGTCCGGACACACCCTCCGACGGTTTTGTCAGCCATGGAAAGAGAGATAAAAGTAGATGGCACAGTTGGCCTTTTTCTAGGTATTGAGGAGCTTACCTTCTTCTTTGTGCGAAGGTTCATATATATACCATTTAGAAACTCTCTCTCCTCCATAAATGATGGAAGGCTTTTTGGTTTACCATGATTGCCACTAGGTGGTGGCAGGGACATCCTCATCCTACGAACGACTGTCAGAGATAACGGGAAGTGACTAGCTGTCACTTCTGTCTTTTCGCTCTGCAGGTATCAGAATATGATTTGTGACAGGATATCAGAATGACGTAGTGAGACACGCTTAGTCTGGTCAGCGATCCGGATGAACATATCCGGGTGGAACATGAAAGGTCGCCGGATGCGTAATGGCGGTGGTCCGGGATGAACGTATCGTGTGGGACATGAAAGGTCGCCGGATGAGTGATGGAGGTGGTCCGGGATGAACGTATCCGTGTGGGACATGAAAGGTCGCCGGATGAGTGATGGAGGTGGTCCGGATAGGAAAGCGCGCCACGTGTACTTTTGGGGGAATCCGGATGTGGATATTCCGGGTAGGAACACGTGCCACGTGTCGTCAGGGGACGTGTGCCACGTGTCATCAGGGATGGGTCCCTACAGTCCCCTTAGTCATAACCCACATATTCATTAAATCACTCGCCATTCATCCCACTCATTGTTTGAAGCTCGCCATCAAGAGTCTTTCATAATCATGGAGGATAAGGTTGCGTTCCGGGTTCTTGCTACACGTGGCCCTGACTTTACCTGCTGGTGCATTTCATCAAAATCCTCAGAGTGTTAAAGACATGCAAACATGCAGAGCATACCGTGTGCTATCTCCCTTTCTTCATAAAAGAATGTCATTGTTCGACATGCAATCTTTTGCGATCTTTTAGCCATATTGCTGTATGTGAGGGTTCATTTTCAGAACCAAAGGGGTTGGAAAATATTCATAACATTTCCTTACCTGCTGCAACTATTCCAGAAGCCAGCATTGAGGATTTTAATTCCCCGAATTCCCGCGGTGGATTTTCTTCAGAAAAATTTTCATGAGTACACGTGGCCTTAGGAGGACCTAATGAAAAGAAGCCAAGTATGAAAAAGTCCTAGCCAGCAAGAAGAAGGAAGGTGGGAGTATATGATACTATGATAGTCGGGACCTAAGTTTACAACTCAACAATGTACACGTTCTCTCAACTCAAACTAGGTTGACAAGAGCCATAGAGTTATGGGTTTCTCAGATTGTGTATCTCAGGCAACTCCCTCTTCTGTTGCTTATAGTTTTTCACCAATCTGATGATCCAAGTTCAGTGGATTCTAATCTATTGCATGATTGAAGGTACTGATGGCTTCCAGTTTACCAAGTGATTCCCATATCCCAAACAGCTCAATGGTGGAGGCTCCATTGACATAAATGTACCCAAACGGCTTCACCACTCTCAAGCATGATGCTCTGAGAGTTGAATTGAAATGGAGGGGCGTTCTCGTATTACAATTGTTGTTCCTAGAACTGATGAGTCAATCAGTAAAATGGTTCAGCAACCTCAGAAGTTAATAGATCTCCGCGAGGTTCGCGATGTTACTCACATGCCATTTGCAGAAAGAGAGTTGATGTTGATAAAAATTGTTGTAAACGCTGCTGCTAGGAAGGATGAGATTGTAGCGCTGGGGCCTTTACGACGGCTTTGAAATGGGTGGTTCGGTGCTGTCCGCAACTGCCGAGATCGCTCGTACAGAAGCTCTTTCGCTTGAGACAGGTTAGAAGAGAATCCTCCAACATGATAACTTCTGATATTGGTGTTCAAAACCAAGAACATCGACTTAAAAGGGTGGCAGCCAAGGACTTGATGAACTTAGGAGATCGAATCTTTCTTCCTATCACAGTTGAAGAGTTGCCTTCGGAAAAACATGAGTGCCATTGCAAGGGCGAAGAAATAAGCTTTATCCATGGCCTTGAATTGTATAAGGATCCAGCCATTATTGTTGTCAATAAACCTCCGGGATTGCCTGTTCAGGGTAGCATTGGCATCAAAAGAAGTTTTAGATGAACTGGCTGCTACTTATTTAAGATATGACTGCTCAGAACCCCCCTCGACTAGCACACAGACTTGACAGGGATAGTAATGGCATCTTAATCATGGGGAGGACACAAACAAGTGCTACAATGCTGCGTTCCATATTTTGTGAGAAAACATTTGGAGCATCAAATAATGACATTGGCACTAAAAAGAGAATTTTGCCAAGGAGGTATTGGGCACTTCTCATTTGTTCTCCAAGACGTCCAAGGGGATTAATTTCATCGCCATTAGAGAAAGCAGTGGTGGATGATGGAAAGTCTGAACGAATCACCATTGTTGACAATGTACCAAACAAGAGGAAATTATTGAAGTGATTGAGGGAAGCCAAGGAGCGGAGCCTCTCAAATTTTTGGATACTTGCCACGTCTTCAAGATGCAGTAACTGTAGTGGGATGCTTGCATCTAATCAAACCTCTAAGGCAGATACGCATGGCCAACTTTTGCATGATCAACTTTGGACCGCATATCACCTTTTATTTATTTATTCTCCCATTTCCTTATCCCTTGATTTTAAAAAAATGATTTCTCAAACCTCATTTTGTAAATAATTCTCCAAATTTTGGTTTTCAAATAGTTTTAAATCTAAAAGAAATCTTTCGTCCCGGTAGAGTTTTAGGTATGAAAATCCCATTTTTAATAAAATTTGGCCGCCCTTTTCTTTCCGACAAGTCACTTTCAAATTTTCTTTGTTTTTTAAAAATATTTCAAAATAAGTGTGAATTTACTTTCGTAATTCTTAATTATAGAATTTACGAAATTAATTCACTCAAAAATAAATTGGGCTTTGGTAGGGCCCCACATGTGTGATTGATCGATTGATTGATTGATTGATTTGATTTGATTATAATACATGATTGATTTATCCTGCTCTCTGACATGCATGCTATTATTCCTTAATTGTGCACTAACCCTCACTCTTGATAGTGCATGGTGGCTTGTTGCCCAGGTACATATACCCACTTTCCCTCTGGTCGTTGTCTATGCATTTTTTTATTCTCACATGTGCATGATTTATTCGGGGTATTCATTGATTTACTCATCCATTGCCATGATTGCTTCATTTTATTAGTAGAGACCCGTTTCTAAGAACTTAGAAGGGTGCTACGGTTTTTACCATACCTTCCCAATAAGTAACCTGACCCCCGAATCCGATTCGGTTTTTCACAGATTACCTTTTCCAAAATAAGGAGTCACATTTAGGGTTTTCTTTCTTATTTTGTTTACCCTTTTAAAAATAAAACAAAAATAAGTGACGACTCCAAATCATTTTTCAAATGAAAATCGAGTTCGCCATCAAGTGGGAAGCGCATGAGCCGAAATACGGGGTCCACAATATGTTATTTATTTATTAATATAAAAAATTCTTTTAATATCTGATATTTTATCAAATATTTTTTTATTGATAAATTAAATTTAGTTTAATAAATATTTAGACTTTTAGGTTTAATCAAGTATTTATTAATTTAGAGATTACTATGTAAGTTTTGATAATGACATTGTACTTACACATAATAACTTTTAAATAAAAAATTTATCCCAATTTATATTTAATTGTTTAAGAAAATCCAAAACAAAAAATTATTAGTGAAATTATTAATATTAACTTTTTCTAAAAGTTCTATAGCAAAATATTTTTAAAATTTATTAAAAATGTTTTGTTCACATTTCTTAAAATATTATTTGAAATTTTTTTTTATACACTTGTAATAAAATTTAAAGAACAAAGTACCCCGTAGAGAATCATAGGACCATCCTAATCGCACAAGAACAATTTCTCCAAACAAAAAATAAAAAATAAAATAATAAAATAAAATAAAATACATTAAAGAAATGATAAATAAATTATATATATAAGAACAATTATAAAAACCTAATTTTAATAAAAACTAAACTTCTAATAGAATTAAGATTTCAAATCTTAACAAAAACCAAACTGTAGACCCCCATTTGGGAGATCTTAATTTTTTTAATATAACATTGAGGAGCCGGGCAGCACCAGAGATAAAGTGGAGGGGGGTCCCTCTTTTTCTCCACACCCGGAAAATCAGCTGCGGAGATAGGGACGGCCATGCTCATGGTCAGGGACGCCATCCTTGCTGACGAGGGGAGCAGGAAGAGGCAGGTAGCGGCTTGCTGTGGAAGATGGAAACAGGAGGAGATAAAAGGAGGTTTTTGGCTTCAAGCGAGAAAAAAAAAAAAAAGAAAGAGTAGAGAGACATTTTTTTTTTTTGAGGGAGCTTCATTGGCCGTTTGAGTTGAAGAAGGGTTTCTACGAGCTGGTTAGAGGGAAGCAGACTCTAACTAGAGAAGAAATTCTCTGTTTTGGTAGGCATCTTTTGCTTGAAGGACTCAGGTATAAACTCTGCAATCTTTTCATTTCTCCCCATTCATTGTTTTTCCTCAGATTGCTATCATTTTCCTTGACATTATGTTGTTTGGGGTGGATATATAAGGCCACTGCTTGTTTGTTGAGATGAAATCTTGCATTCACGTTTGATATTGCTGATGTTGGTATGCTATGCTTTTATTATGAAAATGCCTCAAATGTTGTATTAAAAATGGATTTTCTCACCTAATCAGAGGGTTCATGGACGACTCATGAAGTGAAACCTTTGAGAGTCATCTTTACTCGTTTTCTTTTGTGTTTATACTCCAACCATTCTTTTCTCTGTTTCTGGGTCTTGATCAATGCAAGGGCTGTGGGAAAGTGGATCTAGATTGGAATTGTGTGTTCTTTTAAAGATTTGACATGGAGAAAAGGGACTGTGATTGAGGGTGAAGTTCATCAATGAGTTTCAAATGAGACTGCCATGTTTTATGGCCGAGAACCTGGGGAACTTTGGTTGATGGAGTAGGACAATGATATGCAGAAAAGATGGGCAACCATGGAATCTGAATCTGAAAGCGTTTTACATGGGAATATACGCAGGGGAGAAATATCGTGGGAGATGGTGATCCTTGTGACTAGATGCTTGAAGGGAAGGATGGCTGTAAGTCAAACAGAAAAGGACGTTCACAGGCTGATTTTGAAGATGTTGAGCTCCACCTAATTATCCACCAGGTGAGGTCAATGGCACAGTTGACATTGCGAACCTAGTCTGCGGGTTCCCACCACCTAAGGATGGTGTCGTAATGGTTTTCATATGCATGCAACGCATGCATTCTCCTCTCATAGCACTCTCTTTACCCACTATGCCATGCGCCTCCATCTAATTGTTTCCCATTTTTCACAAGTTAAAATCTCCATACCACCCCCTTCCCCCTCATGCGTATCATCACTTAGGCATACCCATTTCCTACACTCCGCATACCCATTTTCTATCATATTCCATATCTGTTCTTTCTCCTGATGCATGGCCATAAGAGTCCACATTAACACCCATTACGTCTTTCTCCAGCCACCTATATCCTATTAGACACCATTCATACCCGTTCTTCTCTCACTGCCCGATTCACTAAAGCCACCTTTTTTTTAAAAACCTCATCATACCCACTGCCCACCTCCATACCCGCCTTCCATAAGGTCCCTTGCACGTCATCTCCCTCCAATACCTAGCCTACCCGCTCTATTCCATCTCCATCTTTCTCTCTCTAACCACCACACCCGTGCCATGTTCACCCCCATGGAAATCCCCAAGGTCACTCACCCTCATGCATGGAGCCATGCACACGTATCTTTCCTCTCTCTACGTTTCTCGTACCCACGTCACCTTCTAACTTTCCACTCTTCACACCATTTCCTCACCACTCTTCCACCCTCACCACCCATCAGAAACGTCATCTCCTCATTTCCATTATCTCCTCCACGTGGATGGAGCCCCATGCACATATCTCTCTCATCTCATACCCATGTATGCTTGCCACCACCTTTTCTCTCTCTAACATCACATACCCATTCTTCACTCCCACCCATTAAATCATATCCTTCCCATGACCACGGGTTCCCGTCCTTCACACTCACTCTAAGCCGTTCCACCACCTTCAGCTTCGGACCCATCCCCTATACCCACTACTTCCAGATCATATCCTACACATCGTCTTCCCATTTCACATTCTCGCCTTCAATCTCACCCGCGCTCATCACGTTCAGGGACACTGTAACTAACCTTGTCAAGGGCAGTCCACGTGAGCGGCAAGTTAGCTTAAACTTTCTAAACATGCCTATGCTTGGAAGCCATATGTTCAGAAACATTGGCCGACACATGCACAAAGAAAATGGGTTTGTATGGCATTATTAAAATATGGGATTTGTGGTGTTCTTTGGTGCACTAGCCGCACATGGAAATGGGTTTGTGGTGTTTGTGGTGCCTTTTTCTTTTATTTATTATTTGTTTATTCCATAAGGACATGTTGTGGGTTAGTGGTTTGTGGTGCCCTTCTTTCTATTTGTTTATTCTTTATTTGTTTATTCCTTAGAAGGCATGCTGTGTACACGTTTGGCTATGCTAAGGCCATCTCTTCCTTTTTATTATTTTCTTAGTTCTCTCCAACTTATAATGGCCACGTGCCATCATTTTGTTTTTATTTATCTTTTATCATTATTTTATTATTTTATTATTTTTAATGTTAAAAGTTTTGTTTCTTTGATTATTTCATTTATTCTTATATATATATACATATATTCTCCATTAACTCTTTTAAAATTTCCTAAAATTTCAAAGTCCCAAATTTATTCATTTATTTATTATTTATTATTTATTTATTTAAAAAATGCCATTCTTGAAATAATTTTCTAAAATTCTAATTTTAAATTTAATTTCCTAATAATCAAATTTTTAAATTTAATTTTCCGAAAATTCCTAATCCCGAAAATTTCCCGTATTCCCATTAATTTATTTAATTATTATTATTTTATTTATTTATTCTAAAATTCCATTTTAAACAATTCATTTAAAACTTTTGATTTCCGAATTAAATTGCTATTTATGAAAATTCCGATATTCACATTAATCTATTTAATTATTATTATTTTAGTTATTTATTTTGAAATTCCATTTCAAACAATTCTTCAAAATTCCAATTTCTGAACTTAATTTCCGATTTTCAAAATTCTAATTTTTTTCAAATTTAATATCCAAAATTCCAATTCTTAAATTTAATTCTCAAGACTTTAGTCTTCAAATAATTTTCGAGACTTCAATTTCTAAATAAATCTCAAAAATCCAATTTTTTCTCGAACAGTTTTAATTCCACTCCGATTTTTAAATAATGTTCTATTTCTTTTAATTTTTACACAAGCAAGAATGATGAATCTTCATAATTCTGGAATAATAGAATCAGTGATATTAATTCATGCAAAATAAATCGGGCTTTGATGGGGGCCCAATATATGTGATTTCCTTATGAATGAATGATTGTTTGTTTGATTTATTTGTCATGTATGATTGATTTATTCTGTTCCTTGATATGCGCATAATTATATCTATCCATTGTTCACTAACCTTGTTTCATGATAGCGCATTCGCGATTGGAGGCCCAGGTATGCACTCTCTATACCTATTATGATTTTCATAAGTGCAAGATTGATTTGAGTATCCATTGATTTTCCCATCAATTGCCATGATTGCTTCATTTTATTAGTAGAGACCCGACTTTAGGGACTTAGAGGGGTGCTACGGTCTCTACCGTACCTTCCTGATAAGTAACCTGACCCCCGAACCCGATCCAGTTTTTCGTAGATCACCTTTTCCAAAATAAGGAGTCACACTTAGGGTTTTTCTTTCTTATTTTGTTTACCCTTTTAAAAATAAAACAAAAATAAGTGGCGACTCCAAGTCATTTTCTTAATCAATAAAAATCTTTTTTTCGAATAAAAATCGAGCTCGCCATTCGAATGGGAAACGCATGGGCCAAAATGCGGGGTCCACACAAACTCAAACATTTTTAACATGCGAAGGTGTAAAAAAATGGTAACATAAACCATCACGGGCTCTAAAGATATGCATGTAAAAATTATCATAGGCTTCTCTAGATATACACAATTGAAGCAAAAAGATATTTTAAAACTTATATCTAGACAATAAAAGTTATGGCCTATTTAACTTTTCCAAAAACAATTTTTTTTTTTTCATAACAAAAAAAAACATATTATTTAAAAAAAAAAAAAAGATATTTTTAGATAATATCTTTTAGTTATTTTATATTATTTTCATTTTATTTTCTAAGGTTATTTTATAAAATAATTATACAAGCTGGTAAAATAATTAAAAATAAAACTATGAATATGAAAATTATTTTTAAAACATATTTAAAAATATTATAAATAAGTTAAAAACATTTTAAGTTCTCAAATAAAATTTGGTTTTACCAAACTTCAAATAACAGTTTTCAAAAACTACTTCCAAAAACGGTTATTTAACCAAACCTATATTTGTGATCTAAATGTTCCCAAATGAACCAAATTCATGTTCAAGTAATTTATGTTTTTATTGAATTTGAGTTTATATTATAAAAAATAAAAAATAAAAATCAATCTAGATAAAATTTTATCGATTTGAAGTTATAATACAAACATTATAATGGAATCTACATGAAAATAATGGTATCTTTTAAACGTTAAAACTAGAATAGTGATTACAAAAACAAAAATAAGAAATAATAAAACACTAATAGCAATACTACCCACATTAGAATTGTAGTTAAGCTTTTTCTTTTTTAATTAGCGTTTGATTAAATGTTAAACAATAGAAACTAATAAAACTACGAAACTTAAGGTTGTACAAGCAATCGTTAGAATGGTTACTTGCAAAAAGGAAATTCTAATTGCCAAGTCAAAACAGAGGATTGATTTGGAGATTGGGAGGTGTTTAACCGTCTACCAAGTACCAACGACCTTCATATCCTTTTCAACCACCGCTACCAAATTCATGAAAACTATACCCCAAAAATTCAATTGCCCCTAACCTCAAGAAATCATCCATCCCCTATGTGATCATCAATCTAGTGCATCACATGGTCAAATGGACGGTCTCGATTACATTCTAGATTGCTCTAGTTTCAGTTGATCACCTAAACACTCCAAAATAGGGAGTCCCAACCGATTTCAGAAATCGAATGTTAACAATAACAATATAAGAACAATAAGCAAAGGTCAATCCCAGATATGAAATTAGGTGATCTGATCATAAACAACCTTCACAATATATATACATGGATGCATAGTCTCTTTCACCCATCTTTAGGACAATATCATCAGTAATGGGGAAGGGGGTGGTTCTGGGTTGTGTTCTTGTGGTTCTTGGTTTTGCACTAACGTGCAGTGCTGCTACCTTCTATACTGTGGGGGATAGCTCTGGCTGGGACATCAGCACTGACCTTGATACATGGGCTAAGGACAAGCAATTCATAGTTGGTGATGTTCTATGTAAGTTTGCATCTACCTGACTGATTTACCATATTTTTGTATATAAACATCATTCAGAAAACCATATCAGAACTTAGTATTCCTAGACTTCATACTCAATTACACAAAGTTACCATGGCAATTGCTGAGAAAGTATATCTATTATCACATGTAATCACTTCCTCAATATACCCAACATGCGAATCAATAAGCAATTCAAAAAACAGGTGCCTAATCATTGTTTTTGTTATGCAGTGTTCCAATATTCATCATCCAACAGTGTGAATGAGGTCACAAAGGATAGTTTCAAGGGCTGCAACATGAGTGACACCCTACAAACAAGTAGCAATGGGAACACATCAATTCCTCTGAACAGGCCAGGTGAGAGGTATTTTGTCTGTGGGAACAAGTTACACTGCCTTGGAGGGATGAAGCTTCAAGTAAATGTACAAAAGGACCCTGCAGCTTCACCTGCAGGTGCTCCCGAAGCATCTGAGGGTTCTCTTCCAAGACCTTCCTCTAAGAACAACAACCCTGCTGCAGCTATTCCAAATTCCACAGGGTTTATCAATGGTGGAATGGTTTCTATTCTATCAGCTTTTCTGGGTTCCATGGCTACTTTGTTATGGATCTTATAAACCTACATGGCTGTTTGAAATTGTCCAGGTTGTTTCTGATATTTGAAGGGGATCACTTCAGATACTCTTATTTTGCTTTGATATTTGCCTCTTTTGATTTTTTGTCTTTTATAAAATAAAGATAAAATAAAAGAAAAAAGGAAAATGAAAAAAAGAGAAATTTGTTTCTTTCAAGGATATGTTAATTTTTTACTTCTAATTAAAATTTTCCCTTTATTATTTCACATCCAAGTATCATTCAAGATCATTTTCCAACCAAGTCCCTATATCATAAAATTTGAGATGTGAAATAGTAGACACATAGACCCACACCTGGACCTGACACACCTATACCCAAACCCATATAGCATAGGATTTTGCTTACCAAGGGCAAACTATGAACTAAAAAAGGATTCCAATTTAAGATAAACTTAAAGCTAGTAACAAACCAAGAAATGAGATATTCACTAGCCTCATCAAACTCATCTATCAACCATTGTTTTCACCCACCTACACAGATGACATAGTGAGTCGTCAAGTTTGCACATGGTGACTCCTAACTTGTATCGTCTTAATATCAGGATGTCATGCTATTTGCTATGCAAGGTAAGAAACAATTGGTAAGGCAAGCAGTTTTACCTTCTAATTACTTTCTTAAGGCCGTTTAGATTCCAAGAAGAACAAGATAAACTAAAATGAAGTCAAATTGAAGATCAAAATCACATCTTTCTTCGATGTGAAACAGCAGATCAAATATGGAACCATATGAATGATTCCCCCAATACCCTACAGGAGATAACAATGCTATTATCCTTGATTTCAGTCACAAAGAAAGTACTAAGAAAACAAACTCTTGGTGCCTCCTCCAAATTGTTGCAATGAGAGAGTAAAAACCAAGAAAATAACATTCCAGACTTATAGATGTGGATTTCATGAATGGGAGAGTCGAAGATGGTAGGAATCCAAAAGTTTGAAGCTGCAATTTCCTGAAAATTATAATAGAATTGTAAAATGCGATTGAATCCTCCTCATTATGAGGAAGAAGAGAGAATTGTTTCACACTAACAAATGCACAGGTCCAAATCTCTAGAAGGGGCAAGAAGCAAACAATGTATATCAAGTTGACCTAAGCAAAAGCCCTAACAAATGTATTTATATCTTATTCTATCACTCATTTTTATTTTTTCATTTTTGATAAGTAAAGCAATTGTATTAAAAGCACAAAAGTACACACGATGTATACAAGGCCAAAAAAAGGAGGGAAAGACAAAAAACCAACCCCCTCTCTTCACTTACAGCCCAACCAATCTATGAAATCTAAAAGGGACAAAGAATTAGATTCTATATGTACCCTAACCCACTCCAAAAACATGTACAAAGAATCGTGTGGTCTATTAGTTCAAAATATTCAAAAGCTCTTTGATTTCTCTCCTTCCATAAAGGCGTAGCTTTCTAGGCCTTCTTCCCAACAAAGGCACCCCACCAACTAACGAGGGCATCCTTGTTTGAGAACAACATCGCCCATTGAACATCAAAAATAGCCAAAATAAGGTACCACAACATGCTTGACTTAGGACAATGAACGAGAATATGGTTTGCTGACTCTTCTTCACCCTTACACAAATACCATCTATTTGGAAGACTCCAAACCCTCCTTTTTAGCTGGTCCAGAGTAAGAATTTTATCCTAAAAAGCTTCCCAAGCAAAGAAGCTAACTTTCATAGGCACTTAAGGATTCCACACCAAGCTTGTGGGGAAACCTTTTGGAAAACAACCTGCTAGGGAGGAGTAGTAAGATTTGATAGAGAACATGCCCCCCTTTGCCATTTATCAAACTATAGCACTGATCATGTGCCCTTGCAACCTTCTAAGCAAACCTTCCATCTCACCTAACTCCCAATCATTTATCTGTCTAGAGAACACTGGGTTCCAGTAACCAGTCTCCCCAACCTGCTACTCCTACAACTGATCTACCCAAGCTTCTTTATCAATGGCAATTGAAAACAGCTCTGGGAATATCACAGCTAAAGGTTCCTCCCCAAACCACCTATCTTTCCAAAACCTCACCCTCTTGCCATCTCCCACCCTTAAGCCAATTCTATCATAGATCCCCTTCCACCTGCATCGAGTCGCCTACCATCTATCACTCATTTTTATTAAAAATGATTATTTTAATTATCCATTTTTTTAACACATTAATTGTCCATACCATAAAAAATAACTGATACAGTGAATATCTTATAATGTCTCTCCTTCATCTTGATTGAAATTATATGATCATCCAACTCTTTAGATGGCAATTTTCCATTTCTGTTAGTTATTGTTTCTAATTTCACCAAAATTACATTCCATAAATTTTATCCATATTTTCTTCAAAGTAACAACACCGAAGGAAGGATTTTTATTGTGTGTCAATGGGTAATAGGAGAAGAGTGAAATTCTGGAAGGATAAGTAGTGTGGCAATGTTGCTTTGTGCGAGTCTTTCCCCTATTTGTATGCCTTGGCGGATTCTAAACAGGATGGTTGACGGAGGTTTGGGATTCATCAAGTAAGGTAGGGGGATGGAATCCTCATTTTTCAAGACCTTTCAATGATTGGGAGGTGGATTTGATGGAACATTTTCTTTCAACAATTCAAGGAAAGAGGGTTCTTGTGGATTTTTTTTTTTTTTTTTTTTTTTGATAAGCAAACACATATATTAGCAAAAGGCAAAGCACCGCATAGTATACAGGGAGTATACGAGGTGAAGAAGACCTCACAACAAAAAAAACCAAAAGAAACAAAAAACCCACCGACCCTTAACGGGAGGCTATCCACTCCAAAAAACCTATAAGGGAACGAGGCTCCGCACCATTATACAATTTTGCCCACCCCCACAAATTACAAACAAATGAATTCTTAACTTTCTGTATAGCTAACTCCCCCCCCCCCCCCCCCCCCTTTGAAAGCTAATCTATTCCTCTCTTTCCAAACCGTCCAAAAAAAAAATAACGGTATGGATCTCCAAATTTTCTCCCTCTTTTTACCCACAAAAGAACCCTTCCATCTGATAACCGCCTCCTTTACAGTTTCTGGAAAGACCCACTGGGCTCCAAACAGACTAAGAACAATCCCCCACAACACACTAGCCACTGTACAATGAATAAGAAGATGATTAACGTTTTCCTCATCATTATCACGAGGGTTCTTGTGGATTTAGAGGATAGGATGCTTTGGAAGGAAACTAAAAGTGTGGAGTTTTCTGTTAAGTCTCTTTATGGTGCTTTGGAGACAAGGAATGCAGCCCCTTTTCCATGGAGGGCATCATTTGGAACCCTTGTGTGCCTTCCAAAGTAGGCTTTTTTGCTTGGGAAGTACCATAAGGTAAGGTCTTAACATTGGATCAGTTAAAGAGGAGGGGGTGGACCCTAGCCCATAGATGTTTCTTGTGCCTTGTTGAAGAAGAGTCTATAGACCACATTCTAATTCATTGCTCCAAGACTAAGGTTTTGTGGGAGTTAATTTTTGCTCTCTTTAGGGTGTTGTGGGTTCTTCCTTTGTTGGTTAAAGAGACTCTTCTTGGTTGGAAAGGTCCCTTTGTGGGCAAGAAGCATCTAAAGGTGTGGAAGGCAGCCCCTTTATGCCTCTTTTGGATAGTTTGGAAGGAAAGAAACAGGATTGCTTTCGAAATTGGGGAGTTTTCGGGTCAAAGATTGAAAAATTCTTGTGTTTGTAATTATTAGTCTTGGGCTAAATTGTTCATAGATGTAGGTTCTTTATCATTGATTGACTTTTTTGATTGGTTGGATTCTAAACGAGGGTGGGTAAGTTCTTGCAATCCTTCCTCTTGGCTTTCACTTTGAGGCACCTCTTGGTATGCTTTGGGCTATCTTCTAGGCACCTTTTTCTCTTGATATATAATTTACTTTTGTCTTTTACTTCTCAAAAATAAATAAAATGTATACATATTTTCAAACTTGTTCTAAAAAATAGTTGTTAAGAACTATTTTCTAATGTTTTGTAGAACAAAAATCTTGTTTGAACACATGAAATATTCTTAACCTATTTTTCTATATTTTAAAATAATTTTAAAAAATAACTTTTATGTGTATTGTTTCGTTTTCAATCATTCTCCATATTTGTAGAATTATTTTTTAGAAACAATCTTCAGAAAACAAGTAAAAACAACTAAATTATTTCTCACCACCATCCCTGTTTTATATTAGAATAGATAATTGTTTGTTGTTTTCTGGTTACCAAACAGTTCTCTGTTTGTAAGAAGCATGTTTTCTATCTTTTTGTTCTTCAAAATAGAAATCTGTTTTTTTTTATAGGTAAATGCACAAAGATATATTAGAAAAAGGGTTCTTGAAAGGCGACCCAGAGCATACAGGGAGTATACAAGCGTCACCTAAAAAAAACAACAAAAACAAGAGCACTCACCGCCCCTCAACAAGAACCCAACCATTCCACAAAATTAAGGGGCCTACAGCTATAGAAGATTTAGCCCAGAATAAAAGATTACAAACAAAGGAATTTTTCAATCTTTGAATCGACAAAACCTCATTATCAAAGACTATCCTATTTCTTTCCTTCCAAACCATCCAAAATAAACAAAGAGGGACTGTCCGCCAAACCTTTCTATGCTTCTTGTCCTTAAAAGAAACATACCAACTTAATAGAGTGTCTCTAACCGTAAATGGAAGAACCCAATTAACCCCAAATAGAGAAAACACAAGATCCCACAAATTCTTCGCCTTAGAACAACGAAGAAAGATGTGATTTATCGTTTCCTCTTCAACACAACACAAGCAACATCTGTTGGCTAAAATCTAGCCCCTCCTCTTGAGTTGATCTTGAGTAAGGACCTTCTCCCAAGAAGCTTCCCAAGCAAAAAAACTCACCTTTGTAGGAACATACGGACTCCAAATAATATTGCACGGAAACGAGACTGCACAGCTATGAACAAGAGACTTATAAAGTGATCTTACAGTGAAAATCTCATTTTTCGTCTCTTTCCACACCATCCTATCCTCCACATCAGCATCCAACCTCTTTCCTTGAATGGACGAAAGGAATCTCTCCACCTCCTCCACCTCCTCCACCTCCCAATCATTGAAAGGTCTAAGGAAGTGGGGAGTCCACCCTCCCTCTTCCCCCATTGGGTCCCAATAGTCCGCTACCCACGCATCTTTAGAACCCACTAAATCAAACAAGGAGGGAAAGGCCTCACAAAGGGGCGTGTTCCCGCACCAAATGTCTTTCCAAAACCTCACCCTTTTACCATCCCCCACCGAGAATGAAACATTATTGAGCAGTAACAAACCTTCCTTGCTGATCTCCTTCCAAAGCCCTAGTGCTGATTTCCTTCCAAACATATCTTAGATTTTGGAACCTAGATTTCAGGACTAAGTGGAGAGTGCACACATAGGGATGTCTACAATAAATTAGTTTGCAATGTTGATTAGAGGAAACCTTAGTGCTGATTTTCTGCCTTTAAATGTGCTCAAAAAGGTGAACATTGTCATCTTTTCTGTTTACCATAGCTGTGAAACATCCTTAGCAGGTTAATTTCTAGGACAACAAGTTGCAGATCATGGTTTCTCAATAGAAATAGCCTGAGTTTCCCACTTGCAATAGGGTGGCTACAACACATTTACTATAATGGCCTTCAAGGGCATATCAAACTACTGAAAAATGTTAACAACAAGAACTATTTCGAAATATTTTTTAAAGTTAATACCACAAGTGCAAACTTCATGAATGCATCGTGGGTAAGTAAATTCAGGAAACAGAGATGAACAGTATTGTACTCACTACAAAGTAGATTTAAGGTGGGAACTAAATTTTGATGGATCCTTGAGAATGGTAATAGAAGGAATCTGTGTTGAATTAGAAATTTAAAGTTGAAAGAAAAAAAAAAAACCTAAGCGAAGACCTTGGAGCAACAATAGATCTTGTAAACTTAACCCATTAGTATAGCAGCAGAGAGAAGCACTGATAATCAATTTAACAGAAAAGTGAAGATATTATAATTCAAAGAGACAATGATTTGAACAGGAAGCTTATAGGTCAAATCCAGATGACCATAATAAGTTTGAAACCACATAGAGACCACAAGATTGGATCCATTTAGCTGAGATGCAAATAAAGATGCAGATAGTTCCACTCTCAATAAAAACGATAAAAGAAGTTGAAGTTAATTCCAAAAAAATCTGGTGTTACAGATTCATTAAGAAGCTTGAACAGTCACTTTTCCCAACATTCACTCTAGAAACAACCCTAAAACTTCACAAACAGACCCCACAAAACATAGCAAATAAAGGTTACAATCAGTATTAAAACCAAAAAGTACCAGTAATAATCCATGTTTTGTAAAGCCTTCACACCAAATAAATCCATTACCCTTCTTATATCGGCTTGATCTTGAAGTGGAGCGAGATAAGTGAGAATACAAAACACTTCAAATCCTGCAAAACAATGGAGAAAGTATGTGCCTGAAGTAAGAATAAGCACGTACAAAACTACACTGACACCCAAATAAACTACAATTTAGTAAAATAATGACACCTTTAGAAGAGAAAGGCATTTGATCCTCACTGATGAGAGAGTGATTCCTCAATCACTCAAAATTGTTAAATCAGGAATTTTTAGTGAGTTATTTTTTAAAAAACATGCTCTCGAAGACAATGGCCTATGCTCCATGGGATAACAATACATAGGCTATCCTGTCTCAAAAAACTAATGCAAAACAATCACTGAAAATAACATGAAGATGCCAATTTTATTGCATGATGTGGGCGTGCCTAGATGCCCCTGAAATGAACCTACCTAGGAACGAGCTGATTGAGATCTGGATCCAGTTTCTTTTTCCTTTAAATAATTTTGGCCCTTCCTATAATGTAATCCATGTTCTTGCATACCCATATGTGCATGAATTTTTATGAAAGCATGCTTGAGTGCCAAATGTAGCGTAAGCATACATCAGTTTTCACACTTCCACCATTGAGAGACCACCCCTAAGATAATCAACTCCTTTTCATGCCCCAAAACCATGCTCAAGCATTACTCTTGTTCCACAACCACCCCTCATCCACAACCCTAAAGCACGTTGTTTCCTATCCTTAACCACCATACCTACCTCTGAAATAGCCAATGGCACAGATTCCACCTAAATTGAGGTGAAAAACCAATCAGCCCCAAAGCCCACTAAATCAGATGCTGGGAACCTGACCAACCATAAAACAAAAATTCTCACCCATCAGTGATCATGTTTCATAGCTGTGGTTTCATCAACAGTAACAAACCCCATGTATGGTCCTGACAACAATGAAAAAATCAAGACATCAATAGGGGAAAGGTAGACCAGGAATCTCAATCCCCACCCTGTCAAAGCACCAAACTATTGGCATCGTAGACGCAGAAAAATGAGGCTTGTCCCAAAATCACTGAAGAAGGACAACACACATGCCACTCCAAAATCTTCAAACAGTACCTCCCAACCTGCCACTGAGCAACCCACTACTTCAACCTCCTACAATTAGGTAATGGTTTTGGAAGGCGCTAGATGCACCCAAAGTGTCCTAATACTTATTACGTGTAGGCGTAACTCAAATCCCAGGCCTGAGGTGAGCACAAACTAAGTTGCATTTGAAATTTAACTGAACTAACTTCACTAACTTGAACAGCAATCTGAATTTGACCTAAATGTTATTTGAACAAGTAAAAGTTACATCTTGGTCTGAGTGGGGATAGCTTTTAAACATGACCTTTTTCTTATAGGCAAATAAAGTGAGGATATAATATAAAAAGTGCCCAAAGAAATAGCGCACCAAAGTATAAAAGACGAATACAACACGTTCTAAAAGGCACAGATAAAAGAGAGAAAACACAAAAGTACTCCCTCCCTCAACGAAAAGCCAATAATCGAAAAAAAATCAATTAAAAGCATTTTTTTTTTTTTTGTGATGGGTAAAGAAAAGTCATATATAAAGTAAAGAGGAGACACTAAAAGCAGTACCTTCAAAGTATATAGGAAGTACACAATAAAAGCCTAAAAGCTCAACCCAAAGGGGGAGGGAAAAAAACAAAAAAATCACCTGCCCTTACTTAGAGCCTAACCAATCAATGAAGCTAACAAGAGAAATTGGGCCCTTATCTACAGACACCCTAGATCAAGACCATAGAATAAAAGCATATCTATATACAACTCAACCCACAAGAAAATATTGCTAAGAAAAGTGCTTTTCAGACTTTGGTCAGACTGCTCCTCATTTTCAAAAGAATCTACAATTCCTTTCCCTCCACATTGTTCAAAAAATGCTTAAGGGAGTAGTTTTCTAAACCTTCTTTCATCTTTTTCCCATAAAGGAATCATGTCAACCAAAGAGAATCGGTTTGACCATGGAAGAAAGTACCCAAGATACACCAAACAAAGAGAACAACAACCACCACAAAACCCTTGGCTTGGTAAAGGAGGATCTAATCAATGAATTTCAACAAAAACTAGTGCAATTATACAAAATTTCAATATACAGTCAAAAAATTCAATGATTAAAAGTATTGCAAAATACAAAGGAAAATAGATGAGTTACACCTCTCCAACAACGCATGCACCTTGACAAGCGAAGAACTATCGCTGGGAGGCATTGCTCCTTAGGCCTAGGCGCACTTTAACAATTTAAGCTTAAGATCATCTCAATCCCCCTACACCTCTCACCCCATACATAAGTCCCACAACAATCAGCTAACCATTCATGTCTGTTGCTTTCTGTGGTTTCACCAAGCTAGAGTAACCCTTATCCCATTCCACAATCTCAACAAATACACCAACATGCCAGCACTCAAACCAATAAGATCAAAGCTCTTTCAAGTCAACCTAAAGAAACCCCATTCTTCCTTCTCTCTCCACTAAAGATATCCAATGAAATCACCAAAGCACCAACCAAATAATGAAACATCCTATTCCGATGCAAATGTCATCAATGGTAAAAGAGTTTATGGCTAGGGGTTGAGGGATGAATAGAGTGAGAGAAGGATGGGTACATAGCTACTGTGAAGGGTTGTTTTGATCAAAATAGCTGAGACATACTAAATAGACCTGAAATTGATTTGATGAATCAAGGACTACATCATTTCATTTCTTGGTTGAGATTTTGCATGAAACCATTTTGGCTGGAAAAAACAAACAAATGGACAAACAAATTCCACAAGCTTTCCCAACCCTAAACCACTTTTAACTTTAAGCCTTCAAAAATTTCCGCAATCTGTTTTCTGAAATTTCAGCAATAAATATATATTTTTTCCCAATCAGAAACAACAGGTTTATTGTGTGATTGCATCATAAAAATTACAAGAATGAGTTATCCTTCAGAGGTGAAGGATAACAAAAGATAAAGATGAAGAAAGGAAACAAACACTCTAGAAAAACCAAAATCCCAATTGCATAGGTCAAAGAACTTCTGAAGGAGACACAAATGCCCTATATAATTTCAGCAACTAATCATCATCACGTTGCATATTCTTGCTATATTATGTTTCTAAACCATAAAACCCTCCTTCAACTTTTCACAACCCTTAAAACTTTAAACTTCCCTAACCAGGTGCACTAATAGAGTGAACCCAAACACCATTACTGAGTCATATGTGCTGTCAGTTTTCGTAGCAACAAATAGATGTCCATAAAAATATTTTAGAATAAGCTATCATGAGAATGGGCTCCACGCACTCTGCCTTCAACAAGTAATGAGCTGTGATGGAAAAGGCACACTGTTTCATTGAACTTCAAAGCCAAGTTGCTTTTGTAAACTGAAAATTTAATTCACGTCAATCAACCTGTTATTGATATGATAGGCACAGCCCCGCCCGCTCATCCAACAGATGACATGGGGGTTTCCCTTCCTCTTCAAGTTCTTCCACAACATGCCCAATTTGAATCCTAAACAGTTGATATTGATCGGGATGCCAAATGGGAAGTTATGAAGAAAGCATTCAAAGCACAGAGAAAGATGAATCATGAACACAATACTAAAGACAAATCAATCTCATGGCTGACAGCTCTTTTCCTGATATTGGTCCATTCATTAGTTTGATTTCTAAATAATTTAATGGTACAATTGAAGATGATCTTCCAACTTGCATTCATGATTCCTCCAAAAGAGAGTATCAAGCCAAATCAACTTCATGATTTCACACCAAATCCACTCCCACCCCAAAATTTTTCAGGAACAACATAATGAATGAAATGCAAGACCCAAACCTTTGTTCCATTGCAAAGAAACTAAGGAAAAGTAAAATTTAAACTTTAAAATTGTTACTTGTCATTTGGGACCAGCAAAAACAAAAATTTAAGCTAATGTACGGCCATTTAAAATTAGTTGGATTAAGCTCCCAATTCACAACACATAAGATCTGTAATTTTATTCCTTTCTATTTTCCTCATTTTTTGTAGTGCCTGAAGTAATTTTCTTAGGAATCACAGAATAAAATACAAAAAAACACCAATTCCTCAATGAGAAAGAGAACACGAAGTTAGTAAAGCAACTCATATAACCCAGCTTCCATTCAAAAGCAAGACAAAGCTTTGACAAGCACATAAAAACCTAGTCAAAAATAAAATAACTTTTCATCTATTTGTTGGCATGTGTGATGAGGAGGAACTGGCTGAAGCCTATGACTGACCTGAACAAGATAATAGAAGATACGAAGGCCTTCTGGATCTTTGCTGCTCTGAACATCAATTAGTGATCCAATCTTTGAAGTGGTAAATGATATGTGTTCATTCCCCATCACAATCTCAAGCTCTTGCCTGCCCACATTGTCTGGCTCTGGCCAGTTGTTATCATCTTCCTTCATAATCTACAGAAACACAACCCCACTGTCAACAACCAATTTTTACAAACAGAAAACAAGAACCAATTTTTTCAAACAGAAAGCAAGCTTAAATGAAAGAAGAGCAGACACTCAAATCCTTAAGCAGGACTTCAAGAAGAAAACCAACAGTTTCTAAAATCAGAATTTTATTTCTCCTCCCATATATCCTAAGGAAACAAGCAACACAAAGAACCCGAGGATCATGGGAAAAAAAATGTTTTGCATGAGTAAATAAGGGCAATCTGAATTTTATTTCTCCTCCCATATATCCTAAGGAAACAAACAACATAAAGAACCCGGGGATCATGGAAAAAAAAATATTTTGCATGAGTGAATAAGGACTTCCACCTGATTCACAAAAATGAAAACAAAAAAATAAATCATTTAACCTTCAGAAAGCTATAAACCCTAACACTCAGTTTAATTGCTAAGAAACGGTTAAAAAAAACTAAAAAAACTATTGAAGTTTGATACTTAAAACATTTATTTATTTTCCATCCATGATGAAAAAATAAATATAACATCTCTAGTGAACTGATCCTAAAACATACAACCCATGTGGCCCAGCTAATCCCATTTTCAAACAAAATCGGACAAAACAAATTATGAGATGCAACGTACCACTAGAGGAATTAAACAACCAAATTTCACAAATAGAAAACAACAATATATACAACAATGTATACCACAAAATCCTAAAATGATAATTGAATGAAAACCCCCAAAGGGGTAAGGCTTAGTACTCCTTTTAGCTGCTTGGAATTTATTGGAAAAAATGGAGAATAACTAAACAACGAATTAGCATCCCAACAAAACAGAAACCCATTTGGTTCACTTGACTCCTCCCTTGGAAAAACACCCATAAATTGGCATATCATTAATTTCTGCCCATTTTTAGGGTTTTCAACTTCATAATGTTCTCTTCAATTTTCTTGGTAGATAAACCATGGGAAAACAGTCGACACACTAAAAACCATAAAAATGCTAAAAACCTAGAAACCTAAAAATGCCACAATCTGTAAACCCTAACACTCCACGCCGCTGCTAAGAAACTGCTAGAAAAAAAAGGAAAGAAAAACCCAAAAATAAAAACCATAAAAATGCTAAAAACCTAAAAATGCCAATTGAGTCAAACTCCTATGAATCTGTAAACCCTAACACTCCACGCCGCTGCTAAGAAACTGCTAGAAAAAAAGAAAAGAAAAACCCAAAAATAAATAAATAAATATCGTAGGTGGCTCAGTGGAATCCCATCTCAAATCGAATCAAATCAAAACAAAACAAAACAAAATCATTAAATTTCTGGTGCAATATGAGAGATATAGGAGGAAGGAGGAAAGAAGACCTCGCTGTCGGAGATGATGCGGCGGCACTCCCTGAGGACGGCGGGGTTGAGGAAGACCTCCTTGCGGATCATGGTGTCGTTCTTGTAGTTGGAGTTGTTGGCATAGCGGAGCTTGCCGTCGGGCCTGAACTCGAACTCCAAGAACTCGTGCCCGAACTTCCCCTTGTGGCCAACGTAGTACCGGAGGTAGAACTCTCCGCTGTCTTCCCCTGTCGCCATCTCTCCGTGGGATGCAAAAGATGGAGAAAAATGGCTGATTCTTCCTCAGGAAAATGCTTTATATTGTGAACGGGCTCGAGAATAAACTGGTTAATGGGTTTTGAAAAGTCAGGTTGGGTTTAAGAAGGGTTATTTGATCCAAGGGGGGTTTTAGATAAAAAAAATCTCTAAAAGAAATAGCCTTCTATGGAGTAAGACTCGTTTGGCAGCTCTTTCTAATATTTTAAATTTTTTATTTTACACTATTAGAAAAATAAGAAATACTTCAAAAAATCATTATCATTCTTGAAAATGTTTTTCCTTTTAACATAGAAAACAAATAAATCATTTAAAAAATATTTAGAATATATTTTAAAATTTTAAAAAATCATTTGTAATACTTTTTGAAGAAGCACTTAGTATTGGTTCTCCAAAACACTATAATAGAAAAAACACTTTTATTGTACACGAGAATGAAAAATAAGAATGATGTTTGTATTAATAACTCCATTTGAATATAAATGAATTTGGTGTTTTTAATTCTTGTATTTGGATAAACTTTGAAATATAAATTTGGAATGAGAATGAAAAAATAAATAAATTAATAATAATATCCTAGTTTAAAATAATTTTTTGTTTTCATTTAAAAAAATTCACATGTTGAGTGGGGTTTTCTTTTTAAGAGTTTATTTGGTAGTAATTTTAGAAATTAAAAAAAAATAGTTTTGTAGCACTTGAAAACAATTCTTTTAGTAAAAATTTGTAAGTATTAAAAAAATTTAGAAGCGCATTGTGTGTTTGTTGTCCTTCATTCCCGGTTTTTTAAAATAAAAGGAAAATATAGAGAAATTTAAAAAAAATTGAACATGATATAATTCTCTTCTTTTTCCTCCACAATCTAATATTAATACTAAAATCTTTAAATATAATATTCTTTTAAATTACAAGTGTTTAATCAAATTCATTTAATTTCTCTAAAGTTTTTACAAATAAATTATATTTGATACATAGAATTTATTAATTTTTAAAACTAACTTCAAGCTCAAAAATTAATTTAATTAGTATTACCAAGTGAAAACTCACCAATATTTAAAAAGTCATAGACGAAAATTCATTTTAGATTACTTGGCTAGTTTCTTCGTGATATATAATAATATTTTTATATTTTTTTTTACTTAGAAAATAAATTACAAATTAAACAAGACTAAATGCATTAGATTCATTAACGAGTCCAATAATTTTAGAAAATAACTTGAAAATCAAATAGTGATCCAATTAATATAAAAAAATTATAGACAAAAATTGATTTAAAATGGCTTTATTGTTACACTTCTAATTAGAACTATATTTTTTTCAAAATTTTCACTAAACAAATAGACTCTAAGTTAAACAGGATTTAAGGCATTGGATTCATAAATAAGTTTAGTTATTTTTAAAAATAATTTAAAACTCAAATAATTCACCAAAATTATGAATAAAAATTGAACTATAATAACTCTATTGTTTCTTTCTTTTTTCTTTTCATTTTTTTTGCACATAATGATATTTTTTAAAATTTTCTAATTAGGGAAATGAACTTCAAATCATGTGAGACTTTATATTGAATTTATTAATAAATTTACTAATTTTTAAAAATAATTTAGAATTCAAAAATTGGTATAATTAATTGCAAATTAATTAGAGAATTTAGAATATTTTATTTGTAAGAAAGTATTAAATGTGCACGTGTAATGAAAGATTTGACTTATTTACATACTAAAAAAAAGTTAAACTTTATTTTTTTTTAAATTCATTTTAAATAAATATTATTAATAATTATCATTATTAATTTTTAATTAATATTTTTATAAAATATTAATATTTTCAAAAATTGAATTCACTATATTTTTAAAAACAACCTATCCCAATAAGTTTTTTGTTTTTTTGTTGTTTTTTTAAATATTTTTAAAAGCAACATATCAAACACATTTCATTTTATAAAATACTAAAAAACTATTTTTTTGTTCTTTTAACTTAAAAATAATTTTTAAAAACAAATATTAGAAAACATGATCAAACGAACATTATACCACTAGTGTGATTATTATTTTTTAGGAATAGTTTTTAAAAACAAAATAAAAATATATATATAAAAAATAAAAATAAAAATTATCTTTCTTTCAAGTTTTTTTCCACCATCTAACACTACCACTAAAAATCTTCGAATATAATCTTCATTTGGGTTTTCTCAAAAGATAGCGAAATATGGGAGTAGAAGAAGGAATGAAATGTTCACACTCTTCACTCCCACATATCAATCATGAACTTTCATTAAAAACACTTCAAATAGAACCACTCTCACACTCTAATTTTGAAAGCATCATTTTTTTTTTTAAAAGGAAATCAGAGGCCCGCTTCATAAATGCTTTCCAAGTTGGAAAACACATTTAGCAAGGCCAATTCACCAATGGACCCAGCCACGTTGTTGTGTTCAAGTTGCCCAAGAACCCAAAATTTTAGCGCGCAGGCCATACCAAACCAGACTCACTGCATCATTTTCCAAACCATAATACGGACTGACAAGGTTGCAAGAAAGAATGTCCCCTATAATTACTGAACTCTCCTGTAGATATTACCAACCGAGACCAATTCTAACCCTTAACAAACAGCATACAGAATACTACTGCAAATTCTCCCTTTCCTTTTGGTTCTGGTCCATAAGAAAGATAGAAGAGAATGAGTGGACAGCCGATAAATAACAGGCCCATGTTCAGAAGCTACATATACTAGTAGGAATCCATATAAGCACAATGCACATGAAATTTTTGTATATCATGTACCAAAGCACAAACCCCTAACAACCATAGTATAAGATTTTCAGAATCTGGAGAGGACTTAGCCATAGCATCGGATTGGGTCATTGCAGCCTTTCTCAGAAGATTGCTTGAAACCAAATCGACCCCCTTTTTCAAGGTACTGCTGGTGGTATTCCTCTGCTCGGTAGAATTTCTTGGCAGGCAGAATCTCAGTAACAATCTTCCTGTTCATTAGTTTTTGATGTTGTTCCAAAGATTCTCTTGCTGCCTTCTCTTGCTCTGGTGTGTAGAAGTATATTCCCGACCGATACTGTGTTCCCACATCGTTCCCCTGCCCATCAAGCATTGTTAAGCTGTTAGTTATAGGATCTACTAAGGATGATCAACATCAGAATAATCTAATGTTACTGTTACATATTTTTATTACTAAAGAAATACCGATTCAAATAAAGTTCACCTAAACTGCAATTGCCAACTAGAGAGAAGACATAACATAAGCAAGCCAAATTCAGACTCTCAAGCACATACCAATTTTCTTCACAGTTTTAGGTTACTCTTGATGCTGAAACAACTAATTCTCAAGACACATTTGCTACTTGGTTTTAAGTTTCAATCAGCTTTCAATATCATATTGATAAGAGCATGTTCTGCTCATAATTTTTTGTGGTTATCCTACAAACAATGGTTAGCCAACAGCACAAGATGGCATTCATCAGATGACATATCACTTTAATGAACTTAGCAATCCAAAAACTCAAAAGCCATTTCGCAATTTAAATGAGGATTCAGCAGAAGCAGGGACACACCCGCTTTTGTGATTTAAATGTGCATGCAGCACAAGCAGGGTGATCACCTGCTTCAGCTATTGCAATACAGAGCTCCTCTTTAATAATATTCTTTACAAAACCAAAACTACCATTTTACTCCCTCACTTTCCCCTTTTCATGTGTCTTTGATTAGGGAGTGAAAGTCTCTCGAGGAAAAGAAGACTTTAGAATCCCATATAACAACTTAGGTGTAAAGGCACAGTGATATCAGGAAGAGGCAAGGAGCTGCTCTTATATCCTCCCACTGATTTAGAGCATCCACATCTAGTAGGTCTTAAAAAGGCAACAGTAGTTTCTCCTGACGAGACCAAATTCTGTGTCTAATACCCAATTGACATGTATTCTTCAGGAAGTTGGACATCACATAATTCAAGGAGGCAGAAACTATTTGCAGGCAATGTACACCCAAGTGCAAAGACTGAAACAAGCTTTAATACCCAAAAATAGTCTTCAGAGAGTATTCTATTTTTCTTCAAAAGCACTATAACAACCGAAGCAGAAAAGCCAGCCTCCAAGGAAATGAAGATACTGGATCAGCTCAGCCAGTAAATGCAACAGAGTGGAAAAGGCAAACAAAGGTTATGAGAAAAAAAAGGAACAAAATATTAGTAATCTGAGCCTTCTGGCTGCAAAAATGCTGGAAGACTATTCTTATCCAGAGCATTTTAGGGTAGTCCTAAAAGCAGGGGTCCATATACATGCGACCTTAGGAGACACCTCAGATGTCAAAGTTTGTGCGAAAGATATCCTCATTAGAATCCGCCTGTTGGGAGGAATCCAGCCGTTCCAAAACACTCTACATCACTCGCCTAGAATAGAGACAAAAAAACTTTGAAAATACTTAAAAATGGAAAACCTTGCCTAACATATTATCAAAACACATTGATTTTTATCTCCACTCAAAAATTAAAACCTGAATTGTCTGGGTGGAAGTTACACACAACATGTACTTGCTTCTAAACAACCTCTCAGACTCTCCTGGAAGCATTTGCTGCTGAATTGTTTATCCCTATTAACAGTTCATCCAAAACTGAAGAAAGGAAAAACTGAGATATCCGAATCAGCATCTTATTTCTGCCAACACAGGAACTTTTTTATCAGATGTACTGTGCCTTGAGAAGGAACCCACCATGAACATCAGCCACAAGAGCACCATTATAACAACTGCCTCAACACATTCTGAAACAGGCAATGCCACTCTATCCAACAGAATCAAGAAAGTAAAAGAAGAAGAATTGCCTGACATCTACTTTCTCAATCTAACCAGTATATTGCTGTTTCACTTGAAGCACAAATCCAAGAGTTCTTGATTCATATAATCATAAGCTCTTCTCAAAATCTGTGATCCCTAACCCTTTTACCTCAAATCTGCTAAACACTCATTAGCGATGATAACTGTCCATAGTCTGGCTTCCTACCCTCAAAAAACCACCTCAGAATCAAGACATCTTTCTTAAGGCCCCCTTGTGAACAGAATGAGCATCGGGAATAATCTTGAAAAGAGTGCCTAGCAATTAAGGCCACCTATTTTACTGAGTGACAAAGAATTAGAATGTGTATCCTATTTACCTCTCAAGAATAAGTGTGAAGGTAAATAAAATAAATAAAACCAACTGTCAACAAGCATATAGAGTATTGTACAACATTTTAATGTTAGAATTATTGTGGCTTCATGACCACATGAAGTTAATCCCCATATCCTAAGGGTTCATGACCAAAGTCATGAACCTATTGAATTTACATTTCCCATACCATACATCTAATGTATGTGGGAAGATTAAATGTATAAGGTATATGGAAAATACAAGGTATCTTGACCAAAGTTGTGTATGTACATTAGGTTCGCATATACCATGAATACTACATGGGCTTGAAAAAGGTAGATTCATATATCTAGAAGGAAGTATCCATTTGAAACTCTTGATGGAAGGTCACTTAACATGTATAAAAGGGATCTTGGCCCCTCTCTTCACTCATCCTAAGTTTGTGAGGTTTCCCATCATTTGTACAAACATTAAGTAAGAGAGAGTAAGGAGAGGGAAGATATAAGGCGTCAATATCAATAGAAAGTAACAAAGTGCTACCAAAGTGACTCAATATTGTAAACAATCTACGCAAGGTGATCTTTATCACAATGGCACAAGGTCAGTTTTGTAGATATATTTTGGTTCATTAAACTAAAATTGTGAAATCTTATTTACTTGATTTTCTAACATTTAAATCATAAAGCACACCATATTTTTATTTGATATATATAATTTGAAGAGAAGGGCGTTCAACGAGTGAACTTGAAATTTCTTATATCTGAGTAGATACACTTCACAATAGAATCAAATTCAAGGAAATAAATTTCCATTAAAATAACTTACCATAGACACCTAAATTTGTCATTTAATTCAAACCCATTTATTTAGAGCCTTGAAGCCCAAGTAGGAAGATGGACAGATCTTATGTATATAAATATACAAATATACACGTGTGTGTGTGTGTGTGTGTGTGTGTGTGTGTAAAGAGAGAAGAGAAGAGAAGAGAAAATAAAAATTGAAGAGAGAAAGAAGGAAGTTATGATTAAAAAAAAGGACGTTGAATGGGGAAGTAAATCACACTATCACTTCACCATTATACTCCATTCTTCCTCTCTTCAAATTTTCCATTTTATTCTCTTCTCTTTTTCTTTTCCCCTCGAAGTAAATGAGCCTATAGTCTTTAAACTGAGTGAATATCAGGCTTAGACCATCTTCCAACTTGGGCTTCAAGGCTCTAAATAAATGGGCCTAAATTAAATGACAGATTTAAGGGCCTACAGTTATATTAACAATAATTACCCGTATTAAAACAATTTAGCCACACTTTGTACAAAATACTTGGGGCAACAACATGGCATTGACATGAGAAAGTGTCCAAATCAATCAACAAAATGTGTATAAAGGAACTAGTAGAAAGACATTTTTGGCCTATGATACATAAGAAGGAAAAATGTGTATACAATCACAAAATTATCCTAAGCCTTGCAGTGCATTCATATTTATCATTCAATGTTTTCAGTACCAGTGAAGCAGCATATATGGTACACTCGGTTCTTGAGCACAAAGAAGAAAGAAAAAAGGAAAAAGAGAAAAAAAGAAGCACACTAGTAGTTTAAAATTATTTAATGAGGCAGATTTGCCCCAAAATGCAAAATAAGTAAAAGTGAAATAATTATACTAAGCCTTGAAACATCTATACCCCTTGTTTTCAAGTTATGGCCCTTTCTAGCATGCTTTATTCAATGTTTTTCAATTACCTATCAAAAAATATACTCTCTGTCTGTCTTAATAAATCAGCACTGCTGGAGTTTTCATGGTAAATCACCCTCTGCAATCCTAGATTCACATCAATATAAGAATTTGGCTATATCTAATCTTAAGCATATGTGTGCTTCCAATGGGATCAGCCCTACCCTCCTTTTCTAATGCATTTCTTGGGCCTTGGTTAAAATTCATCCACATCTATAAAAGCGAAACTTTTCTGTCCTGACTTTCCAGTCTGGTTTAGCCTCTATTTCCTCTTTATCATTCGAGAAGGCATAACCTCCACTAGAAGTGGGTCATGGGCAGGTTTGGTTTGGATGCCTATTCTATTGCCTTGGGAGTAGAGATCAAATATGTCCTTGCAAAGGATCACTTCTCTCAAACAAAAAGTGAAAACAACAGTGACATTGGCCTTTAGGCCACTATCGCTCTACCAGCAATGATTCGGCTTCTTAGACCACTGCAATAAATGGGGAGGCACTGTTTCTACCTTCACAGTTAAGGAAGGTATAAAGACTAAGAAACTAGCAGACAATCCTAAAGTTCCTAGACTAGAGAGAAAACATGTTAGATTTTATTAGTTGTTCTTTCTATGCCATTACTTTTTCCAACTTCCAAATGAATGGTTTAGTGTATTTTTGGTAACTGTTTTCGAAAATAGTTATGAAATAAGAACAGTTATAAAAAACAATTGTTAAAAACTATTCTCTAATGTTTTGTAAAACAAAAATTTGTTTGGAAACCTAAATATTTTTAACCTATTTTTAATATTTTTAAAAATAAATTTTATGTCTAGTGTTTTATTTTTAATCATTTGTATAATTATTTTTTAAAACAGTAATTTGAAAACAATAGAAAACAATTAAAAGATATTATTTGAAAACACCCTATTTTCCGTTCTTAAGAATAGAAAACAAAAAACAAGTTTTGGTTGTCGAACCTGTTTTCCTGTTTTTTTGTTTTGAAAAATAGAAAACTGTTATCGAAAACTATTATCAAACAGACCCTTATTTTCTTGACTTGAGCAAAAGTTTTCCAAGAATCATATATTAAAATAAACATGGAATGAAGTTCTCATATTAAGATCAAGCCAAATTTGTTGAGTTTAGAAACAAGCCATGTTATAAAAAAATGGGTGAGTTTTTATCAACAAAACTTTCCAGGTAACAAATAAAAATCTATTTATATTTCTGCAGCTTTGTTTGAAAGAAAAAAAAATCTGAAGAAAATCAGCTTGGCTAAGCTAATTAGTGGACTTTAAACATGAAAAGATGGAAGATTAGGCAATCGAAGCTGACCAAAAATCAAGTTAACTTACTCAGAACAAACCTAAAGTAAATAAGGGCATAAATTATCAACAAGACACAGATTCATCTACAGTACAATTTTTTTCCTTCTCTTTTCCTCTTCTTCTCCTTAAATTTTCTTAGCAACAGAACAGAAGCCAGAAACAAACAAAAAGGAAAGTGGTGGACTTATAAAAAAAATAATAAAATAAAATAAAAGGGGTGGAGGGTGTTGGGAGCTGTACTCAGGACACCACAAGTAAATAAAAACACAAATCATTGGCCAACTGCAGATCCATCTTTAGTGAAAAATTATCTCCTTCCCTCTTAGTTTTTCTCAGCAACCAAACAGATTATAAGCTTTAAAAACATAAAACAGAAATAAAAAAACCACAAAATAAATTAATTGTCTTCTTTCTTTCCTCAGCTTTTTTCAGCAACTTAAACATAGAATAAGAGAAGAGTACCAAAAAAGAATAGACTACCCGAGTTGGCCAAACACGGTATTTCATACTTTGCCCAAAAGTTATCTAGAAAATTCTCAAACCTCAAGTAAATAAAGACACAAATAATTAACCAAACACAGATTCATCAACACTGAAAATATCTGTCTGTCTTTGCCTTGGCTTTTCTCAGCAAACAAACCAGAAAACTAGACTAGAAAATCAAGGTGGGGGAAACCCTTTTCTTTCCCTTATCTTTTCTCAGCACCCAAACAGACTGCAAACCAATAAAAAAGAACCAGAAAATTAACCAAAACCAGAAAAAATCACCCACAAATACAACCGAGGGCAGCTAAAACAAAACCAAAAACAAACCTAACTGATGGTTAAGCTTAGCCAGGCCATGTCTAGACCAGAAAACATCAACAAACTCATCTACCGGAAAAACGATAATCTGTTTTTCCCCCTAGCTTTTCTCTGCAACCAAACAGAACATAAACTAAATAAGGCAGAAAATTAGACTTCTTAGTCAACAAAAAAAAACCTAGAAAATCAAGTAATTCCCTCCTTTTCTTTTCCTTATTTTTCTCGACATAAGCTTAAAATAAATAAATAAACAAAATTAAACAATAATGGATGAGAAAATAAATAAAAAATCTTCAAAAAATAAACTAATTATCCCCAGTTCGTTTTCCTTATCTTTTCACATCAATCAAACCGAACTACAGAACACAAACCAACAATCAACCAAAACCAGCAAAATTCTACTACAAGATAAAACCAACGACAAAAAATGCCAAATTCCAAAAGAAACTCGCCTCGGATTCAACGCAATCGAGTGATACCTAGCCCAAAAAAACATCAAGCAAACTCCCAAGACCACACCCCCTTCTCGAAAAGTAACTATAAAAAACACAAACTATCAGGTAAACAAAGATTCATCAACTGGTAAGATTGTGTCCTTTTCTTTTTTCTTAGCTTGTCTCAGTAACCAAACACAATATAAATTAATAATAATAATATAATAAGATAAAAAAGACACCAGAATACCAGGCTGGGAAAAGCCTTTAAAAAAAACACCCAGAAAATCATCTAATTGTTTCTATTTTCTTTTCTCATCTTCTCTTAGGAACCAAAGGGAACAGAAACCCATAAAATCTACCAAAACAAGCAAAATTCAACTACCACAACAAACTCACCTGCCGATTTAGGGTAGTAGGGTCATGCCTGGCCCAAAACACGTCAAGCAAAGCACCATACCCACACTCCTTGGGATCATACTGAACCCTAACCACCTCGGAGTGGTTCGTGGTGCCGGAGCAGACGTCGTTGTAGGTGGGATTATGCACAAAGCCTTGTGTGTACCCCACCTCCGTCTTCGTCACGCCAGAAACTCGCTGGAAGGCGAGCTCCACGCCCCAGAAGCAACCCGCGCCGAACTGAGCGAACTGCTGCCCCGGAGCTGGGAGGTCGTCGTCGGGTCCCTGGGCGATAGCGGAGGAGTGGGGGTCCAGGGAGGGCTCCGGTGGAGTGCGAGCGCCGAACCCGAGCTTTCCCAGCCAACTCATGGAAGTTAAGAGAGAAGAGGGCTTAGGGTTTTTAGAGGGAGAAAGAAAGAATTTTTTGGGGAGAGAAATTGAAGGTCTGGAGAAGCAGGAGAGAAGAGGAGTTGCCTTGGTGCTGGTGGACGACGATGCTAAGGCGTTGAACATCCTTTTGCGTGACGTGTCAGATTTTTGTTTAAGGGAGGAAGAATGAAACAGAGTGACTATTTCAGGAAGCCCATTTATATACCTATATATATATATATATATATATATTATTTTCTATGTTTTTAATATTTATTTATAAATTATAAAAATTATGCTTACATTTTCGAAGATGCCTTAAATTAACACGTCAGCAAAAACAAAAAAAATTAAAATCAATTCAAAAAACTGTTTTTAAAAATAGTTTTCTTTTCTACACGTTTATAAAAATTATTTTAAAAAATATTTAGGGAGTTGAAAATATTTTAAAGTTTTTATTTAAAAATCATATAAATTTTATTTTCTGGGTCACTGACGACTGTGACGTGGACGGTTTTGATCCGGGGAAGAAGGGACTAGAGTGGGGATGCCAGCAGGGACTTTGTATTTAATTTTTATTTAGTTCTTCTTTTTCTTTTTCTTGAGGAAGAAGAAAGATTTGGATATTAATGAAAAATGATGGATTTTATTTATTTTTTTCTTTTTTTAATTTAAATTTTCGACTTGTAATTTGAAGATTTGCCTACATAATTTAGCATTTTTCTTGTTCACCAAAAAAATAGTAAAATAATTATTGGATGTTTTGTATTTATTAGGAAAGTATTTGATAACTCACCAATTATTAAAATTTATTAACTTTATATGTTTAAAAATTAAAATACTTGTTAGTATACATACCATATAGTTAAAAAAATTACTAAAAATGTTTTTGGAGGTGATTTTAGAAAACGTTTCTAATATTTCGAACACTTAAATAAATAAAAATACTTCTTAAAATTATTGTCAAACGGGTTTTAAGAATATGTTTGGTAGTAATTTTATGAAATGTTTCTAGTTTTTTATTTATAATTAAAAGATAAAAATTTTTAAATGTTAAAAAGACTAAAAACGTTTTTTAAAATATGTCAAATGCATTATAAGTAAAAGTTATATGCCAAAAGCAGTATAAGTAAAAGTTATATATCATTGTAAAGATTAAAAATATTAAATAAAATTATAAATAAATGAAAAATGAAAACTTTAATTTATATATTATATTATAAATAAAAATAATTCATATTTGCCCCAATTTAACTTTTTTTTTAAAAAAAAAATTAATCACATTAAAATAAATGTATTTTAAATAATGAAAATATTATCATTTTTTATAATTTATTTGATTGAAAAGTATTTTGTTACTATTATTAAAATAGGAAAATAAATATTATTGTAAAATTAATTTTATATATAATGGGTTGGGTTGGGTTGAGGTGGACAAGGTAAGACCCAAACTAGCCAGCTACCCTTTCGGATTTTAAAAAAATTCTCAAATCCACTGAGTGGAGCATGACAGGGACGTGAAAAAACTCACCCCCATATCGTCCTAATTAGTTTTGCCATAAAAAATTATATTCAGATCACGGCCACATTGCGACATTATTATCCTAATAAAATCCTTTCTCCATTTTTTTTAATAAATTTTTAGTGAATAAAATAATAATTAGAAGTCACCTAGCTGGAAAATCCTCTCAAAATTCACATCAAGTGCAATTTTTAGAAGGGAAGCCCAACCCTTCCTACATCATAGAAAACTTTAACTTGGCATCATTGGTCAACCTACTATTTATTTAATTTATTCTTAAACTATTTTCAACTCAAAATCTTATTAAAATAATTTGTATTTTATTTTATTTTAAAAAACTGTTAAGATACGATACTAATACTTATAAAATAGAAGATCGTTGAATATATACGATAAGATGTATAAGATACATTGGAATGACACCGAATAGAAGAAAACAAATAATAAGACTTAAAAATATTATTCGCATTAGAAAATAGATCATGGCTTTAGAAAAAAATCATTTTTGTACTCAATCCTTTATTCTAGACTTATTATAAAAGCTGAGAAGTTTTGAGAAGGAAGAATCTAGAATGGGACATATGTGGGGTAGGTGGAGGCGTTCATATTTTCCAAGGAAGGCACCTTATCTTCGTTGATGAGGTCTTGGACCAATGTGTGTAGTAGCCATAGAGACAAGGTATGTATATGTCCCTATCAAGGGCATGTCTCAAATGGAAACTTGGAAATATGGACTTAAAATCATTTATAACATGATTGCTTAGATTTGGCTAAATTTAATTATATTAGCTGGCTATGTGTTTGAAAATTTATATTGGATCAATATTATCAAATTTTTGACCACTAACAAGTTAAGATTATCATAGAGAAAATATTTAAAAGAAATTCAAAATTTAATAATTGGTTTTGTTAGAAAAATACAAAAAAATAAAATAAAATATAATTAAAATGAGTTAGAAATTTATTTATTTTAAGACGTGAGTGTTTGATAAATTAATTTAATAACTTAAATTAATAACTTAAAGTGATTTAATAACTTAATTTAAGTTATTAAGGAAATTAAGTATACTTAGAAAAATGACTTAATAGTATAACTTAAAGTAAAAAATAATTTTAAGTAATAAATAAAAATAATTAATTTATTCTTAATTTCACATTTTCATTTTAGTTTTTTACTCTATTTATCCTAATTATTTTTACAATCTTCTTTGTTATTCCATGATCACTATTACTTGACCTCCTTTACCTTAGGTATAATTTTTTAGGATAAATATGTCAATTTAATGATTTAAAATAATTTTAACTTAATTTTATTAAATAATCTGAATACTTAAAATAAAAATTAAGTAATAAATTTTAAGTTGACAACGTAAATATAATTTAACTTAAAAGTGATTTCAGTCATTAAATAATAAATATTAAGTTTTATCGAATACCTCTTTAATTTCTGTAAAATGAATTTGAAATAAAATATAAAGATAATTTATTGATTTTAATTTTTTTCTACTTTTTTCGTATTTTCCCACAAAATTTTCAAAATATTGTGTTTTTTTTCTTCCTAATTTTCTTACATTTTTCTTCAAAATTTTTGGGAATAAAACATAGCCAAAAGTAACATGGATGTCTATATTTTTCAAATTATTAGTTATATTTATTAAGTATTTTTCTTGAAGAATTTACATGGATTGTTCTAACCAATAAATGTCGAAAAAAAAAATCATTACTTAAAAGAAGTATGATAGATGTGGAATTTGGTGAAGCAAGCTTGACTTATAATGGGTTTACCTTCACAAATAAATTTAAAGTCAAAGTAACTTTAGAATTGGCACTTATCAAAGTGGGATAAGCATTGAATTAGACTTGGCCTTTAAAATATGAGTCAAGGTTGATAAGACTATAAGCCCAAACTTCATACGTCCTCTTAACCTCTTCAAACACTTCATCATTCGTAAACACGCTCTTACTTTGTAGTGGCAGAGCTAGAGACTTTTGTTACGGGTGATACAAGAAAAATATTATATTATATCCCTTATTTATAAATTTTATGGTAATTAATGGTATTTATTATTATTATTATTATTATTATTAAATTATTAAATAATTTTAAATATTAATTATGAAATGTATCAAATTAAACAATCATGGTAATAAGAACATTTAAAATAAGTTTTTGATTTTATATAATTTTTTTAAAAGAATTAAAAAATAAAAAAATAATTAGAAAATTTTAATAATTTTAATCATTTTATAACAACAACCCTTAAAATTATTTTAAAGAATTCAATAATTTTTATTATAAATTTTGATGTTTTTTTTTTAAAAAAGAAAAGGGTGTATACCTTTAAGTGTCATTGTCTTATAACCAATGATGAAAATATCGGTTATCACATATATATCAATACTTCGATTTTATAGATATATCAGAGATATATTTTATAAGTATACATTGATTACTAAATTACATAAAATATTATTTGGTAATAATATTGAGATATTTGATTATAATATGTCTAATTTTAAAATATATTTAATATTGAAATTATGATACATTTAATTTAATTATATTATATGATATAAAATAAATGATGATAAATATATAAATTTTTAATATTTAATTAATATATTAATGATATTAATAACACTATGAAGAAAATTATCATGATAATTTTTATATTTTTGTTAATCAATTAAATGAATTTTTTTCATTTAATTATAATTAATTTCTTCTTTAAAGTATTCTTCTAATATTTTGTTTATATATATATATATATATATTTGGAGCAAAATATTTTTCTAGGGGTGAGCTTGCCTTAGTGTTGGGTTAAGGTTCATGTCAAACCTTTTGTTTGGGGTTTAGAGTTCCCTCAATCATAGAAAATTAGCTCATTTTTTTGCTTTGATGGTTGATCGTCGATAATTATTTTGTAAATATCGTTTCAAGGTTCACCAATACATGATGTTTTGATGATATATAATCGAAATATCGTGATATTTTAATCTTGCTTATAACTTGATCTTATTTATTTATATTTTAGTCTCATTCTTTATACTTACATACAAATATATAGATTTTTCTATATACTTTTAAAAGTGGAGATTAAGATTTCCATATATAGCAAATCAATACCTTAATTTTTTTTTTCATTTTCAAATAATTACATATAAAATAGTTGAAAGTGATGAGTTTTACTTAAAAGTTATGTCTCGTATAATAAATCGTCACTAAAACAGTAGTAGCTTAAATATATATATATGTTATTTAAACTCAATAAAATGGAATCATAAAAAATAAGTATAAAAAAGTACCAATATTAAATAAGATTTTTGTGGACCCTACATTTCTTCACATGCGTTTCCACTCAAATGACGAGACTCGTTTTTTATTTTGAAAAATGATTTTTTGAAAAGTTTTTAAAGTCGCCACTTATTTTTGTTTTATTTTTAAATGGAAAAACAAAATAAGAAAGAAAAACTCTAAATGTGACTCCTAAAGGAAAAAAAAAAAAGTTCGCGAAAAATTGAGTCTAGGTCCAGGAGTTTGGTTATCTATCGGGAAGGTACGGTAATAAGCCGTAGCACCCCTCTAAGCCCCTAAAAAACGGGTCTCTACTAATCAGTTAAGGCAAGCATGACAATTGATCGAGAAATCATGGATACCAAACAATGATCAAATAATAAAACAAATCATGCATGATAACGGATAAATAAATAAATATGATTGGGTATGAGGCGTACCTTAGTCGCAAGCTGAGTGCTATCATGAAAAAACAAGGTTAGTGCACAAATACAGAATAATTGCATGTATGCCAAAGTAGGGCAAAGTCAATCAAGCGATCAATCACAGATGTTGGGCCCCACCAATGCCCAATTTATTTTGTATGAATTAATTTTCTAGAATTCCATTATGTTTGGAAGTATAGAATTTTATTTATACTTATTAAAATTGAAAAAAAATTAAAAAACAATGAAAAAGTGAAAAGTGCTTGCCGATGAAGATATGGAAGCAAATTTATTAAAATAGATTTTGATGACCTAAGATAATTGCCAAGGAGGAATAAAAAGTTAAAAAACTAAAATTATTTGAAAATAGAATTTTGAAAACCAATTTTTGAAAGCAAAGAGGAAGAATAAGGAATGTGATGCATGTGCTTTGAGGTGGCCATGCATGGCCTATGCAGAAAGACATGTGGGAATTGAATGGATAAGTGACGGGAGTGAGTATTGGATATGGTCTTCAAATCCTTTGAATTTTGCTCAACTTCTGATGGTTCATTAAGTAAGGACCATTGCATCCAATAAAATTTTCAAGCACATAAATCTAGCATCTCTATGCTTGTTCCCCTTGTTCAGAACAACCAAGCTTGGGAGAATTATGTCCCTTTCATATTTTTCCCATGATTCCTCACTTTGATTCAAAGCTTCCATAAGCGCAATCTCGACTTTTTCCCATGTTTCTAGATCTTCGAGGTATTTCTTTGGCCTCGTATATAGCTTCAGCTCTTAATTAAATGAACCCCAGATATATTGTAGGCATAGTTGATGAAATCCAAGACACCAATGACTTCATCATTTAACACGATCTCAGTGTATTCAAAAGACCTCACTAACTTCAATGGAATCTTGGTTGGGGGTGAAGACACAGTGCATTCACATTGTCCATTATGCACCTAGTAACAAGAGATTGAAGGCAATTCGTGGAGCTTCGGCCACCAAATGTATCATGATGGAAAAAAACCACTTTCCATTTCTGAATTCTTTATAAAAGTTGGATCCTTTTGAGACCACATAGGAAACTAGAATTCTAGGAATCAAAAGATTGGATTCTTTTAGTACATGCCGAATTGTCCTCTTTTCATTCACTTTGAAACATTTAGAATACCCTTTGCCAGTAGAAATGCCATTGTAGGAGCACTCCATCACATCATTCTCTTCATCACCAATGCTACCCACATGAGAATCAGTAGTTCCCTTATTTTCCTTTAGGTTTAGTCGGAGATCTGGTGCACCCAATGTGAAATCAAGGGGTCCTAAAGGGTGGCAGGAATAAAGAGCAGGATATTTGGATGTTCTAGTGAGGTGGGTCCTAAGGAGAATGGAACATCTCCATTATGACTTCAAGTGACGTTCCATTATCATAACCAGCATTGCTTAAGGCATCAAGGACTGCAACGATGACGTTTAATCCCATTTCATAAGGAAGATTGCATACTCAATGCTGATCAAGATCCTGGAAAGAGAATTTGCTTTTTTTGCAATGCCCAGAAGGTCTGACAATGACGTCAATTTCCCTACATTTTTGGCTGATGGATTTCAGAACAATCTGTAGTTTGAATATGGATATTGGCAGGGTCTAGGTTTGAATATTCTCGCATGTGAGGTTGAAGGTAAATATTCCATTGCCTTATTTGAATCTCATGTGCTATGACCAAAGGTGCCTTTCAGTTGAGCGTCTGCCAAGAGCTGGTTCTGTTTGTAGTTGAGCAGAGAAGTAACAGGTGAATAAGTGGAGGAATGAGTCATGCGTGCTTTAACATAGCACACACTAGGGTGGCCATGCATACAGATTTTCATGAATGCAAGGGGTGAGTGGTGAAGCAAGTGGGAAGTGGGTTCAAGTAGCATCGAGACTAAGAAATGGGTCATTTTGATTCAAGTGCTCTAGGAAAACTCATTCCAGCTTGTCATATCATCTTTTCTAGAATATCCGTTGTCCCAATAGAACTGAAATTCCTATTTCTTGAACCATTCATTTGGCTTTCTGTTGGATACATGTAGAGAAGAATGGGACCAAAGTGTGCATCGGGTTTGGAGTGATCTTCCAGCCCACTCACGTTCAACCCCATGGCTTTTCATTTCATTCTTCTTCTATCTTCATTACTTGTAGCATTAATGGTAGAGCTGGAACTTCCTTAAGCATATCTCACAGCTATGTCAATTCTCTTCGTCCCGGTGATCACCTTTGGCTGCAACACTTCTAATTAAATCTGTCATGACACAAATTTTGGGCGACCCAAAATTTGGCCAATGACCCCAGGTCAAAGGTTTGACTCTAAGGGTTCCTCTTAATCCACGCTGGCAGTAAACCAAAATGCTCTGAATTTTATTTATTTTTTTCTAAACACAATTCACAGTAAAGCTTCCTCCAACTAACATTCTAGCTTAAAAATGTACAACAATTACTTAAGAACAACAAACAATTTAATGTCAATAGGACCTCTAACAAAAGTCCAAAAAGAGTGTCCAAAATAGAGCAAGTTTAATTCCAAGTACAATTTATAAACGATTACATAATTTAAAAATCTATTAAAACATGTTCCAATAACCCAACACAATCAAGAATAACAAAATCCTCTAAGTTGCTCCAAAATCTCATTGGGCATCCTCATGCCCTCCCTGTCCCATCTGTTGAACATCAAGAGCTACATCTGCATCTAAAAAGATTTAAAAAGGAAGAGGTGAACATTCTACATTGCTTAGCAGGGTGTCTTACACCCAAGGGGTTAATTAGAATTATTAAGGTTCAAGTGCACACAAAATAAACATTCCACCATAATTGATCAACGCAAACATTTTAATTTCTATAATTATAACAATTCAACAATTTTCCACAATTAAATAAAATGCATGTGAATATGTGGCATACAGTCATACAATGCACTATCGTTCTTGGGCTTTCACCGAATGATATATGTTTGTAGCCAAATACACTCTCCATTCGGAGTCTTCCTAGGGTAGATTTTTGGGTTTTTCACCTTAAGGATCTCAATCCTTTCTTAATTCGCCTCACACGGGCCCTTACTTTTCATTACTATTTTATTTTTCTTTCTTTTTCCATTTCATGCATTTTTCATAGTTTTTATTTTCCTTCACACAACCATGATTCAAATGAAATGCGATGAGGTTAATTATCCTCATTCACAAATATCACAAATATCAAATAAAATTTCCACTTGTCCAAAGATCATTAAAATTACAATTTATACCAAAATTCCATAGTTTTTCAACAATCACAATAATTCCAATAATGAAATATAATTATTTCTCCACAATTAAATTACCAAAAACAACCAAATAAATTTCCAATAATTCAAATCTCAATTAAACATAATCTATACCAAAATTCCACAATTTTTCCACAACCCCAATAATTCCAATAATCAAATATAATTATTTTCTCTACAATATAATTATTTTCTCTACAATAAAATTACAAAAAAAAAAAAAAAACCAAATAAATTTTCATTAATTCAAATATCAAATAAGCATAATTTTCACCAATATTCCATTATTTATCAACAATCCCAATAATTTCAACAATCAAACACAATTATTTTCCATTATTAAACACTTCCATTATCACACAAAAATCCCAAGGAAAATTCATAAATCACCCAATAAACTTTCTCACATCATAAATATTACCTATTTATTTTCTAACAATGAGATTTATAACTTTTAAAGAAAAAAACATTATATAAAAGTTTTAGGGTTAAGTTTCTCTACCACAAATCAAACAATCCAACTATTGAAAATGAAATCCGCCACCGTAGGAATATTCCTCGCATTGAGTAGAAATTTCCCTCAAAATTTCACATGAAAATGAGCTTGTTTGGCCATCAAAACGGCCGGCCAAAGGTGGATGGCGCTGCTACCACTCTCCTCTACACCAGAGAGCGAATGCCACTCTCACTCCACTTTCTCTTTCTTTTTCCTTTCTTCCTTTTCTTTTTTCATTTCTTCTTCTTTTTGTTTTTAAACCCCCTAGCCACCAAGTGGCCCACGGCTCAAGCACCATTCAAAGAAGTCTTATGATTATTTTGATTTCTTTTGTTCTTTTAAAAGACCACAACATAGACACTCCACTTATTATATATATATAAATTAGTTTTTATGCTATTTTTTTCCAATTAAATTAATTTTCTTTCCATAATTCATTTTTCATTTTATTTTTTTAAAAAAACACACAAAATAAATTATTAAACACCATCCCAAAAATTTTATTTTTCTCAAATTTATTATTAAGCAATTTAATTTAATTTTTACTTAATTATTCTAATTAATTTTAATTCATTCATTTTTTCCATTTTTCATTTCTATTTTTTTTTAATTTTTTTTTGCTTTTCGTTTTTTAGAAATTTTCAATTTCTATGATCCTAAGAATTTTTCTACCATAAAGCTAACGTGGAACAAAAAAATTTAACTCGCTTAATTGACCAACAAAATATTTTGAATTCCGCCAATCCAAAATTGGCATGTCTTCTCCAATCACTTTTTTGACTTTTCAACCACCTTCCAATGGAAGACTTTTCAAACTTGAAATTCTAACGTGACCTAATATACCCGGTCATTACATTCTACCCCCCTAACAGAAATTTCATCTTGAAATTTAAACAAGTTTACCTAAAAAATTATAGAAGAGTTGCAGATAGTGTCGTCTCATTTCTTTTTCAGGTTCCCAAGTGACTTATTCCATCCCATGGTGTTGCCACCATACTTTGACTGCGGGAATCACCTTGTTCTTGAATCCATGTTTTCCAACTTCCAAAATTTGCAAAGGTTCCTCCACATAAGAAGTATCTTCGCTAATCTGAACATCTTGCAAGTCAACTACCCAAGTTGGATCTGGAGTACACTTTCTTAGCATCGACACATGGAAGAAATTGTGTACGTGGGACAACTGTTGAGGCAATATTAACTTGTATGCCACTAGGCCCACTCTTTTATCAATCTGAAATGGTCCCATAAATCTAGGGGTTAACTTTCCTTTTTTCCCAAATCGAAATATGCCTCTTCAAGGGGACACTTTCACAAACACCCAATCCTCTTCCTCAAACTCCAAGGGCCTTCTCCTTTGGTCTGCATAACTTTTCTGTCTACCTTGAGCGGTCTCAAGCCTTTCTTTGATGAGTTGTATATTTTTTGTAGTCTCTTGGATAGTCTCAGGTCCCAAAAAAAGACTCTCACCCAACTCTGTCCAACACAAGGGCAATCTACAAGGTCTCACATAGAGTGCTTCTTAAGGTGTCATGCCAATGTTAGATTGGTAACTATTGTTATAAGCAAACTTTACCAAAGGTAAGTAGTCTGCCCAATTCCCTCCAAAGTTTAAAACACAAGCCCTTAACATGTCTTCTAAAATTTGGATCACTCTTTCTGATTGACCATTTGTTTGAGGGTGAAAAAGCAGTGCTAAAATTCAATTGGGTGCCTATAGCCTTTTGTAAACTCTTCCTTAGGGTTCCTGTTAGACACTATAGACAAATGTATCCCATCCAATCTCACAATCTCCTATATATACAACTTAACTAGAAAGTTCATGGAGTCAATAGTCTTCATGGCTAGAAAATGAGCTGACTTAGTAAGACGGTCCACAATCACCCAAACTCCATTTTTCTTGCTTCTAGTTCTTGGAAACCCTATTACAAAGTCCATAGTAATATGATCCCATTTCCACTTAGATACAGGTAAAGGTTGCAACAACTCTGCTGGCCTCTAGTGTCTAGCCATCACTTGCTGACAAGTCTGACAGTTGGCTACATATTGAGCAATGTCTCTCTTCATCCCACTCCACCAGAATTGTCTCTTTAAGTCTTGATACATTTTGGTACTCCCAGGGTGGATGGTATACTTTGCCCTATGAGCATCTACTAGAAGTTCATTCCTCAATTTCACATCCCTTGGCACACACAATCTCCCTTTAAATCTCACACTCCCATCTACATGCATAGACCAATTTTCATATACTTCACATTCCACCAACTAGGCTTTAACTTTTTCAAAAAACTCATCATGAACTTAGGCCTCCACTATTCTTTGGATAATCATTGGTCTAACCAATATACTGTACAAGCATGGACCTTGTCCTTTCCAACCAAGACATAGCTCAAAATCCTTAATAATTGCATGCATCTCAAACTCTCTCAACCACAAGCTAGATAATTGGCCATAGCTCTTCCTACTCAAGGCATCTGCTACAACATTCACCTTTCAAGGATGGTAATGAAGAGCAAAATCATAATCTTCCAATGTATCAATCCATCTCCTCTGCCTAGAGTTTAGGTCCTTTTGAGTGAAAACGTATTTCAAACTCTTATGATCAGAGTACACCTCAAACTTTTCTCCATACAAATAGTGTCTCCAAGTCTTAAGGGCAAACACCAATGTTGTAAGCTTTAAATCATGTGTTGGATAGTTCCACTCATGCGACTTTAATTGCTTTGAGGCATAAGCTATCACCTTGTCTTGCTGCATTAGCACACACCCTAGCCCCACTATAAATGCATCACAATAAACCGTAAACAACTTTCCACTAATAGAAGTAGTTAACACTTGAGCAGTGGTCAATTTCCGCTTCAATTCCTAGAAAACATTCTCATACTCCTCATTCCATTCGAACTTCACTCATTTTCTAGTCAACCGAGTCATCGCTGCTGCAATTCTAGAGAAGTTTCCACAAACCTTCTATAATATCCAGCCAACTCCAAGAAACTCCTAACCTCAAATACATTAGTAGGTCTTTGCCACTCCTGCACAACTTCCACTTTGGAATGGTCCACTGCTATTCCTGCCTCAGAAACCACATGGCCTAAGAAATTCACTTCAGTAAACCAAAACTCACTTTTGTCCAATTATCCATACAATTAATGTCTTCTTAAAGTTCTAAGGATGGTCACCAAATGTTGTTTATGCTTCTCCAAACTCCTTGAGTAAATCAAGATGTCATCCACAAAGACAATCACAAATTGATCCAAGTAAGAAAATAGGTCTGAATACTTTAAAAGACAAAAGGAAAATGACCAATGTTCTTAACTTTAGTTCTATTGCAAGTCTAATGTATGCTACAATGTGCAAAAGACTAGACATCTGTTATGCTATTAGGACAGTTTGTCACTACTAAGTATATCATTGAACATTACATTTATTGGAATATCTAGAAAAACAATTCCAAGCCTTCGATCCTAAGAGTGCACACATCTAATCTTCTTAGGGATCTAGATCTAAGCATAGCGCATAGCAAAAACATTTATATGAAAAAACTTAGATCTAGGTGCTATAAAAAACATACCTTTGGATTTGAATGTTCCTATATCCTATTCTAGTTGATGTAGGGATCCAAAAATTTTATAATCTTCCATCGAATGGCTCCTTCTTAGAAACATGAAACTTGTGTGAAATGGCCACACACCTTGAGAGAATAGAAATATGGAGAGAAAGGAAGTGAGGAAGGGAGAGAGAGAAAGAAAGCAAGAGAAAGAGAGAAAAAAAAAATAGAGATGGAGGAAGTGAGAGAGGCTAGGTTTTTGGAAGACTAGAAGTTTGAAGGCTAGAGTTTAATCCTAAAACCTAAGGGGTTTATATAAACTCTCCTATAGGCTTAAGTGACTTTGAATCAACTTGGGATTGAGTCACTTAATTTAGCCCACTAGGTTTTAATTAATTTATTATCCCTAATGGACTCCAATAATTAATTAGTCCAATCTAAAAAATATAAATAAAAATAATTAATCATAAATTCTTTTGCAACCTTGTGTTTTTACTAAAAAGTCGTTATGCACATAAATGATTAATTCTCCATAAATCCTTAAAACTTTGTGACAACAAAGAATATGAGCTCTAGTGGGAACCACTAGACCTATATGAAAATCTTGATTCCCTCAAAATTCAATTATTAAATTAACTTAACAGTCCATTAAAGAGAGTTAATTGCATTCCAATACCCTATGAAATTACATCAAGATAAAAATTGATTGAGTCTAATTTTATCAATTTCTTAAGTTTGTTACCTATTATTTATTGCATGCAAACTCCCCATGAATTGATGTCTGTAATCTAATGAGGCAGAAACTACCAACCTTTTAAGATTATCTCTACCATCTTTAAATCTTAGATCTTTTTATTTTGTGATCAACTGATACACTCTTATTTACAAATGACATATGACAAATCTCACTTAAGGATTTACTATAGTGCCATAGATTTTATAATCACAAGTCCTTAGGATCACCCAAGAGGGGGGCATACTATCTAAATTTTATAATCATAAGGATTCTAACATTGCCTCCATAGCCTTTTACCAAAGATGTGCATGTACATCGTTCATTGCTTCATCGTAATCTATGGGATCGATTTCATGTTACTTTAGAATGACCTTGAAAGACTCCTAAATACATGAATCGGTTTAGCTATTTAAAAACACTTCCACTACGACGAGGTATCAGTGTACTAGACATGGGAATGGTTGGTATTAGATCCATAGTATCTTATGTATAGTGGGACTATCTTATAGTATTCTCCAATCTATATTATTGTTTGCCTTATTACATATCATATAGTCTTCATCAGAAATTTGGTATTTGTAGCAACAAACACCTTTTGATTATTCTGACTATAAAATAATAATCCTGAAATCCTCTTAGATATCCTATAAACTGATACACATCTTTAGAAAAAGAGGTATTACATAGTTTCCGAGATATATCGCCAAAGAATATGGGATGTAATGAGAAACCAATCATCGATCTCACTATATTTATCAAAATTCAATATCGTATTTCCATTACTCCATTTTACAATGAAGTCCTTGGTGAACACAATCTAGATATCATCTCATGCTCCATATGGAAAGGATCGAACCTACTAGACATACCACCTCGATCTAATTGAAGTGCCTTGATATGTTTACCCAATAGGTTATCTGATTTTGCCTTAAATTCAAAGAATTTATCCAAGGCATCAAATTTCCTATCTACATATCCAAACCTAGAGTATTTATAAATAAAATAATCAAATATCCATGCTTTCCATGCATAAACACAAGAAAGTTCATACACGCTAGTATGTATTAACTCCAAACATTCCTTGATTCCAACTCCTTTTAGAAATAAAGAGGTCTTCTAGTCATCTTACTCTCTATACAAGATTCGCAGACTGAAAGATCCTTTAGAATAAAAGTGTCTAGACTTGACCAATCTTTGGATCTTGTTTAAATTAACATAACCTAGGCATTAAAAGCCAAATGTTTGGTTAGTGTTAGGTTCTTTCTTTTAGTAAGATCTAACTACTCTCATTACCTGGCAAAGTGATAATAGAGTTTCACATAAAAGAGGTAATACCTCCCACTAACTTACACAACTAACCTTACAATAAAAGCTAAGGTAAGTACAATCCTATCATGTGACCTTCTCATTTGTTGATAATGGGCCTAGAATCTATCCACCACAATTGGTGAAATCCACCACTATGAGTTCAACAATGAGAACATGTTGTGTACTTGTCTATCCTTAGACATTCCAAGAATTCATTTTCTAGTGTCCTAAATGGTCACAAAGGAATTAGTGTCCATGAGTTTGTTTTCTCATTTCTTTTCTTGAACATTCCTTTTTTGGTGTTATTCTTCTTCTTCTTGGTAAAAGAGCTTAAAAAACCTTGACTTCCATATGAACACCTTTCCACTCTTTAAGAATATTTTTACCTATTCTAAAGGAATCTGGTAAGATCTCTAAGATAACATGAATCCTGGTGTTCATAATAGTCCTAAGGACAACTTGTCTAGTTGATTTACCCTTATCACCAAATAGCCCTTGCAACTTTAAAGAGAATATCATAGACCAGACAATAGACATGTGTTGCTTTTGCAATATATTATCTGAAGACCCAAGTATGAGATACGGTTTTTTGATCCGTCTTGTGCCACCTTTAATATGTTTCTCTTACTTTACAATAGGTTTGTTCAAATGAAATAACAAATTGTACCTAAATCAACTTCTATGCAATTAATACAATATCCAGATTATTTGCAATCTATAACTAGGCCCAATTTAAACACGAGATAAAAGGTGACAGGTTAAAGACATGATATCTGTAATAAATATAATAATTCCATGCATTAATAAGAGGAACTGAGCATTCAAGGCAAGTTGGTAATTAATTTAGCAAAAATGTAATGCTCTAAGCCTACTTTAGGTAGGTCATGACTCTTATTACTAGGGTAGAAACCCTCTTTAATTGATCAACTTGCCTTAAACTTTAAAATTTATCTTAATACATTGATCAACATACCCTTCTTGTTTAGCCCTTAGCCCATGCAAGTAGGACTACTTTAGGTGATTCTACCACTTCATGTTTAAGTTAAGTGTGTAACCAAGATCCTTGACATCAATGTTACCAAGTGAAGAGTTCCATCTTTAGGATTGGCCACTCTCACTACAAACATATATAGTCTCGTCCATAATGGATAGTCTATATCCTTTAAATCTTTGGGCCACCCCATCTTTAGGATGGTGATGCACACAAAATCAAGATGGGCTTGATCTTGGAGGCTATGGGCTTGCCTATGGCCCTCTCCCACTTAATCTTTTGAAATTAGAGCTTTTAAAACATTAGATATATTATCATTTATGAGAATTTCCAAAAATATTTATTTCTTAATTGGAAACCCAATATTATAGGAGAATGTCCATATGCAAAATTTAAAATTTCTATGAGAGTATTTTATCCAAAAATGATTTTTGATAAAATGTCTACTCTCAAATTTTAAAATTTATTTTCATAAAAATTCTCCTTCTTCACACAATTCCAATTAATAAATATTTTGTCTTGAAAATATTTTTAAAGAAATTTATTTCCATAAAATAACTAAATATCCTTTTGGTAATAACCTTTAATGATAAATTATTTACAATGAAAATTTTCATAACATATTTATTATCCAAATTGGAAACTTAGTGTAATAAGGAAATTTTCAATTTATAAAATTTTGAGAACTTGAGAGCACCTTATCCAATTATGAAACATTTAATTCTTCAAGGATTCTCAAAAATAAATTTAAGAAAAATATTTCAAATCCTTAAGAATAAATTTAGAAAGGAACTTTAGCTCTCATATTCAAAATTCCTTATAATTTAATTTTATTATCCCTACACCTTTCCAATTTAATAAATATTCTTAAATATGAAAATTAATTTTCATAATAATTTATTTCATTAAAATTACCAAAAATAAAACTTTTAGTAATTCCCTTAATGATAAATTATCCGTCTTGAAAATGTTCAAAAATAAATATTTACTCTCCAAATTAAGGATTAGTGTAATAAGAAAGTTTCCAAAAACTTGAAAAATAAAAATTAGAGAGCACTTTATCCAAAAAGGGAAACTTTTATTTTATAACAATTCTTATCAAAATAATTTTAAAGAAAATAATTTAGAAAATTTTAGAATAATTTAGAAAATGAAACTTTGCTCTCTAATTTATTTTCACAAGTTTTATTTTCCTAATCTACACTATTCCAAAATTAAGTAAATAACATGCTTTGGAATCTAATTTTCAAGAAAATTTATATCCATTAAAATTACTAAGAGTTTCATACAATTTTGATAAGAAAATTTCAATAATTTATCTATCATGAGAAATTTCAAAAGCTTTACTTATTCATTAAATTGGAATACTTGTGCTTATAAGGAATATCCAATTTTATAAAGATTTTAAAATAAGAGAATCCTTCTTTAATATAGAAACTCAAGTCCTTGAAGACCTCAAAATAAAAAAACTTTGAGAAAAAAAAGGATCTTCTACGGATTTTTAGAAAAGGAAACTAGATCATCTCACAATCTTTTAAAAAAAAAAACTTTGCGTATAAAAAAATCCTTAACAGTGACATCATTCCAATTTTTGAATAAAATTTAAGTTTGGAACTAACTTTCTCATGAAAATTTACTTTTCATAAGAAAAACCAAAATTAGCAACTTTTTTAAAAAAATACTTCTCATCTCATGCAATATAACAATATGCATAAAAAGGAAATATTCAAAAGAAGATCCCATGGCCAAAGGATAATTTTCACAACTTTCCAATTGTGAACCAAAGTCAATTGTCTTCAACTTGACACCAATATTTGGCATCAAAACTTACCAAAAGTAGATCTTGCATAGCTGCCACCATTCAGCAACTTTAGGCCCAACAAGTGGTCCAAAAGATGAGCCCAAACAAGCAAAAGAATTGGACCCGTATGCAATCCCGTTACAACATACCCTCTGCGCAGCTTTGCTTCAAACAACCATATATCCCCTATTTCAACTCTGAATCGTGAACCGTTTGTCATTTGATTCCTGACTTCCTAAGATTTAAATCCATATGCATCTTGCCCCAAAAAACTCATAGGAGGAAGCCTCAATTTTGAGTAAAAAAGAACGTTTCTATTCAGCCATGGATCTTAAAAAAATAAAAATAAAAAACTCTTTTTTTTTTTAATCAATCAAAGGAAGGATTCAGTCTTTCTTCCACAGCCATTAAAATCCTTGAATTTTGATAGATGATGTTCCAATAAAGATCTAATCTTTATTGACATCATTCAGGAATTCATTTCTTGTAGTCCTCCATAGATGATAAAAAAATAAGACTTCTCTCATTCAATCAGGAATTCTTCATTGACATCATTTAGGAATTCATCATAAAAGAATTCCTATGCTCTTATAATAGAGCTTACAACCCAATCTATGGAAAAAAATTAAAACCTTACAAAAGAAAAGAAAACCTATGCTCATTTAATAAAAATGAACAAATTATCCCATTCAATCATCACAAACAATAATAAAAAGGAACATACATGTGTCCCTTGGCTATGGGATAATATCAAGGCTGCAAAAGGGATGTTAGCACACCCTAAGTAAAAACCTAACCATATTTATAACATTATGCTCTAATACCAGTTGTTGGCATCTTAGATCTAAGCAATGGAAGCAATACCAATTTTTTTTTTTATAAAAAAAAATTGATCTTTTAGGGTTAAAGTACTAACCTTTAGATTTGGATGTTCCCAAACCTCAAAATCCAAGTGTTGAAGACGACCTGAAGTTGTTGGAAGTCTTGTAAACCCACGATCTTCCACCCGATGACTCAACCTTGTTTTTGGCATACTACTGGTGGGGAGGAAAGCATGGTGGAGGCTATAACTCTCATTCTCTCTAGATGTTGGAAACCAAAAGTTTTAGAAACCCTAACCCCTATGGGGTATTTATAGCCTTCCTAATTAGGCTTAAGTGACTTGAGCCCACATGGGCTTTGGTCACTTATTCTAGCCCCAAAATGGGTTCTAATTGATTAATTAACCCAATACGGCCTTTTAATTAATCAATTAACTCAATTTAGAGACCTTGTTTACTTATCCCTATGCAATCTTACGCAATTACTAAAACAACCTTATGCACAAAAGTGAACTTAGAGCTAATCTAACCCTCATAATCCATGCCAACAAGGTATATGAGCTCAGAGCGGGGACCATTGGGACTCATAGGAGTATTGGCTCCCCTAGAATCTAATTCTGAAGTTTATTCAACATCTCACTACAAAGAATCAACTGAACTCCAGTATCCTATGTAAATAACAATGAGACACTACGTGCTCAGGTCTGTGACCTACTATCCCTTGTGTTCAGTCTCCTTATGAACTGGTGTCTATAGTCTAACAAAGTGAAAGCTATCAGCTTTTTAAGACTACCTCTACTATCCTTGAGTTATAGATCCTCCTATTGTGTATTCAATTGACATGTCTTAGCTCTCAAAGAGCCTATCATGTTCCACTTAAGGAACTACTATAACCATAATTTCCATGTGTGGACCCGCATTTTTCACGTGCGTCCCTACTCGATCGGCGAGACTCGCTTTTTATTGGTGAAAAAAATAATTTAGTTTTGGAAAAGTTGGAGCCGCCACTTATTTTATTTTTATTTTAAAGGGAAAATAAAACAAGAAATAAAAACCCTAAAATGTGACTCCATAATTTTTGGAAAAAACATGTCTTTGAAAAACCCAGTCTAGGTCTGGGGATCAGGTTACTTATTGGGAAGGTACCTCTAGGAGGTAGCACCCCTCTAAGCCCTAAAGAGGTCTTTACTGACTAAATTGGGGAAATGGGGGCAATTAATTGATTAATTGTAGATACCTAAGTAAGCTAGGTGATTTTCATAAAATAGCATGCAAAATAAAGAGATCAATCACAATAAAGGAGAGTTAGGGTGCGTACCTGAACCACTTCTTAAGCGCTATCATAAAACATCAATGGTTAATTCAGAAATATGACACACGACATGCATTTTATCAAGGATGATCAAACAAGCATCGAGACAATCAAGTATGGCATCAAACAAGGGCAATGACATGCATATTCATGAAATTTTGGGAATGTACCTGGATAGCATATATAACTCTTAATGTGCTTTCACAAGACATGAGAGGTTAGATAACAAACAATAAAATAAGAAGTCCTAGCATGCTTGTTATCTAATTAGCATAGAAAAAAAAAATTATCATAGTATACGAAACCATCAATTTTCGCTTATATCTTCTGTATAATTTCTAAAAAATAAATAGACATGATTTCCTCAAATAGCAAAGGGGGCAACAAAGATGAGTTTTGAAAATTTTCCTTATATAGGGGTTTCACCAATTCCCCGATTGATATACACGAATTTAGCCCAGAATCATCCCATTTATGTGGGACCACAAGCTTTGATTTGTGTCTGATTTCAAACCAAAATTTTCGTTAAAAACCGAGAAAGATGCAAACCGATCAAAAAAAGGTTGCATATTATTTTAAGAAAATGGGGTTTTTGATTCTAAAGACTCTAAATGAATTTTTAAAACAGGTTTTTATAAGGAACATTTTGAGAAAAGTATTTTATTTTAAAATAAGAGAAATTAATTTGAGAACAATAAAACGTATGAGAAACATTGTACCAAGCAAAACAAACAGAAACAAAATGATAAAGTTAAATTTTTGGCAACCAAGCAAACTGAAATGGTGCGAATGGAGGCCAATCTTCACAATTTTTCGATGGCCTCCATGAATCAAATATAAACGAACAAATGTCAAAGAAAATAACTAACCGACCTTAGATCAAATAAAGTCAACCAGATATCAATCAAGAACTAACAAAGATTAGTCAAGCGCATAAATTGAGGATATAATCAACAATTAAATTAGATTAGTCGAACACACAAACCTATGATTAAGGTAATGTTAAATATAGTATCATAAGAACTTACAATTCTAAAACACTTGAACTAAGTAAGGATCAATCAGGAACTAGAGCTTAACACACTTAAAACATGGATATAATGACAAGGGGTCAGATAAATTAAATAATTAAAATTCTAAAGACTCATAAACCAAATATGATGAATCAAATAATAATAATAATAATAATAAAATAAAAAATAAAAAAATAACTAAAATTAATAAACATAGTGATAATGATATAGAACCAAATGAATTAATCACCTAAAAACCTAAGGCATCACATGAATCAACTAAGATGAAAATAAAAAAAGATATAATAACATGATGATAATGACATAGAATCAAATAAATTAATCCATTAAAATTTTAAAGCATCACACGAATTAATTAGGATGAACTCATGAACTAAAATTAAATAAAACAAGATGATGATGACATATAACCAAATAAATTAATCGACTAAAAGTACTTGAGAGACTCGAAAACTTAATAGAGTAAAAAAATTAGCAAACAAAGCTCTAATCTTCAATCTAAAAAAAACTAATAAACTAATGGATAAAAAAAGAAATCAAAAACTCAAGAACAAGGAAACTCACTTACCTTTGGAAGATGCAGCCTACTCGCTTTGGGGATCAATGGCGTTCATGGTTCTCTTGAAGGTACCGTGAAGATCTTTATGGAAATTAAGGCGTGGACCCCTTAAAATGCAACCTGCTGCCACTTTTCCTTCAAAAAATCTCATCATCTAAAAGTGCAACTTGCTGCCATTTTTCTTTCAAAAAAATCTCACCCCCTCAAAATGCAACTTGCTGCCACTTTTTTTTTTAAAAAAACAAATCTCACCCTAAAGTGGCAATCTGCTGCCACTTTTCTTTAAAAAAAACTCACCTTAAAGTAGCAGCCTGCTGCCACTTTTCTTTCAAAAAAAACTTCACCCTAAAGTGGCAGCCTTGGAGAAGCCCCACTGTACGGTTGTGTTCCAAAAAATTTGAATGCTGCCACTTTCTTTTCATCAAACTCATAGTGCGCCCATTAATAAAAATCTCTTTTCCTCATTTTGGATGGTCACGCCCTCTCTCCTATAGTGCATGTGCAGATCCAAGGATGCAGCCCGTGAAGTGATGTAATGATTCCTATTGAGTCTGTTAATGTTGCCAAACCAGAAAGTACCCAATTATGAATGTCCAGAAGATGCTGAGGACATGCATGTCTTCCGACAATGATGTCAAATTCAGGACAGTGATAAATCTGAAGACGTTAGTAAAGGGAGGTTGTCCATTGAGTGTGATAATGTTATCAAATTTAGGACAACAATTTGAATCCCTGAATAAAGATAGCTTCCAAGGCTTCAAGTGGGGTGAGGTGTTGAATCACTTGTGATAGAGAGATTAAGCTACTAGCACATCACTGAATTTTCAATGACTTGAGAGAAATGAGGTGTGGCAGCCACTGAGAGAATATTAATCTATGACAATTCCCACTTTCGAGTTGCTTTAGAGAAGTAAGGCGTCACAACTACATTACCATTTGGTATTTTGCTTTGACTTGGCAACACTTATGTCTTTTTCAATCATGCATGGGGCTGTTTTGAAGTCCAAAAGTGCAAGTCGTTTTTGGATGGCGGCTGGTTTTTGTTTGTTGTTCCTTGAGATCAGTTTTATTGCCAATCAGAATGATGAGAATGGTCTTATCAGCGTGACCACGTGACTCTTCCAGCCATCGGGGTATGTGGTCAAAACTTTGGCGTTTAGTTATGTCGTAAACCAGCATTGCGCCAACAGCACTCCTGTAATACGCACTTGTAACGGTTCTGTGTCGTTCTTGGCCAGTAGTGTCACAGATCTGAGCCTTGACACTCTTGCGTCGGATGATGAGGCTTCTGAGTCTGGAACTCAACCCCGGTTGTAGCTTTGGAATCAAAACTGAACTCGTTCCTAGCAAACCGAGTTTACGACTTGCCCACTTCGGTGTCTCCGATCATAACCACTTTGAAAACGTAGTTGATCTTTTGGCTCGAATTGCCATAGCTTCCACCACTCGCCATCACCGCACCACTCCGTTCTCTCTCTCTCGAACACTCTCTGTCTGGATTCAAGATCAGTCACAGCCTTCCTTTTCTCATCCTCAATTCTGTCCGCTGGGAAACAGAATTGCCACCATCAAACAGTTGGTTCCTTGCAGCCGCTGAAGGTTGTCAGCATCACCAAGAGACCCACCAAATGGGTTGTGGAGAAATCAATATGTTTCCATGTAATCTGATCCCAAACTCCAATCCCATACACGTGGCTTCAATCTTTACCGCTAGCAATAATCCTATAATCTGAATTAAAACCCAGAGCTCCGACAATTTCCTTTCTTTATGGCAGCCAGATTTGGATCCGATCTCGACTCTCCTTTGAGATTAAGCAATTTATCAATGTATAATCAAGTCGCTGTGGACAAATCCATGCTTGGTGGTCATGCTTATTGATGATAGTCTAGAGATGTGGAAATCAAACAATTCTGATGAACCCTCTCCCATGCGTGATGAGGCTGATGATGTGTTATTCCAGATTCATCTCCGGAGATCCCTCTAATTAGAACGTTCAGAATCCCCCAGAAACGAGAGCTCTCCTTCTCCAGCAGCGTTCATCTCCCCCCCCCCCCCCCTTTTTTTTCTATATGCTTCACGAACTTCATCACATGAATTACCACAATCATCATCCGTCACTTCTGCTCCATAGCATGAACCACAATATTTTCCATTACGTTCAAGCCTGCCACCATGTCTTTGTAATAGCTTCGCAATCTGAGGGCCACCAATTCCATCTTGCTTAACTGTTACCACATTACCATGGGCGTCAATGGAGAGAAAGTTTTGACCAGCATGGGCGCTCGTACCATTGGAGATGCAGCCTTGAAGATTCCCCCAGAGTGACCTGCTGTTGGTGCGTGTCTTCTATGGAATCTGTGTTGCGTGCTGGTCCTCTTGATGGTGAGGAATACGAATGTGTGCTTGTCGTCTCCCCCAAAGTGGCAGCCCCCCCACTTTGAGAGAATTTTTGGCCGCTCCTCCTTCAACATCCTCTCTGTCATATGGCTTCTTTCTCTATTATTGTTTCCCTTCCAAATACGTGGTCAATCCCCTTTTTAGAAAAAATAAAAATCTTCTTTCCATCCTCCATTCAGCCTGATCTGCCTTCCCTTTTTTTTAACAATAAAAAATCTTCTTTCCATGTCGCATAGAATATCCCCACATATATGCAGCCGTGTACATCAAGGATCTTCTCCAATGTGTGCATTTAAATCTCATGCCAAAATAAAATAAGAATTCAGATTAGTAAAGGTCATGAAATTGAAAATTAAAACTAATTAAAATTATGTAATTAAAAACATTATGTCTATCATAGGTATACAAAAATAATTAAGACATCAGTTTACAGAATTAATCATCAATCTCATGCAATATTCTATAAAATAAATAAATAAAAGCAAATAACTAACTAAATAATAATAAATAAGTAAATATATAAATAAAATAAATAAATAAGAAATCGAGTACATGCAAGCATTAAAAGTGAAAATCATGCAAATTATGTAAGTCATGTAGGAATTACCGAAAAGGTGACATAGGTGGGCCATGATGCCTAAGTGGACCTAAAGTGAGTGTATAGGCTAGAAGGTGCCTAGGTGGGTCTAAGCGGGTCAAGGTGAATCTAAGTGGGCCTAGGGTGGTGCTTAATGGGCCAAGTGTATCTAAAAACTATCCTAAAAATGAATGAAAAGCCTAATTCTAAATTAGGGTTGCCAAGGGTCACAATAAGGGGTCAGATAATCCCTCAACCAAAGTCTCCAAGGTGGCTAAAAAAAAGGTAAGTAGTATGAGTAGTTATGGGCCACCAAGGAACTACTATAAAGTATCGAATAAGTATCTAATATGACATGTGCTAGGAGGACAAAATTGAGGGTCTACACCATGAACATACCTTCTTAGGATCACCCAAGAGGACATATTGTCTCAATCCCATGAGATATCATGGTGCTTCTATTGAGAATACCAATTGTTACCAATTTCCATCAATAGTGACCTAATCTATAGGGAATATATGATTAGCTTACAATTTCAACAGTAGGTCAAAGCCACTGCTAACTTTAGCACAAGCTCAATATTCTCTTAAGGTTGAGGGACAACACAATGAAATAGTTGGTGAGGTCATGACTACTTAATAACCTTAAGTTATGACTCACCATAGGTCATATCCAATATGTAATCATACACACTAGTGCACTCTCCATGGGAAACTCATCCTAATAGCCAATGCCAACCATCCCTCCAATAAGGAGATGGTGCACTACAACCTTTAATGGGTTGCCTAAACCCATGAACCGATTGTGAACAAGTCATTTATTTGCAAGGAACCCATAACTTAGATCTTTTATGCAACTCCTAATGCACCTAAGTCACGTACAATGCAAAAGATGTAGATAAGAATGCTCATAAAGTATAATACATGGAATAAGGATAAATAAAAGTGAAACTAGAACATCATTAAATAAATAACGAATTCCAAATTTATTACATCATGTTATGCTTTTAAGGGCTCTATTCTAACAATGTCATGGTGCTTTTATAGCAAGAAAACATCCTTAAATTTTAAAAAACTGTTAACAGACCATTAAAGAGATTAGATAAATATAGATATTAAATTAAAGTATTTTTTTCATTTATTTAGTGACATGTCATGTAATTTTTGTTGGCATCTTAGATTTAAGCAAAAAAAGAACAATACCAATTGTTTAAAAGATTGGTTTTAGGGTTAAAATACTAACCCTTAGGTTTAGATGTCCCTCAACCTTAAATTCCAAGTATTTAAGAATCAAATTTATGTCCTCAGAAGTCTCATAGACTCATAATCTTTTACTTGATGGTTCCTCCTTAATCTTAGCACACTTTTAGTTGAGGGAGGGGGGGAAGAGGGTGGACACTATGACTCTCTTTCTCTGTAGAGGTGGAAAATAACTCTATGGAAACCCTAACCCCTAAATGAGGTATTAATAAGGTTCCTCAATGAGCTTAAGTGGCTTAAGCCCACTAAGGGCTTGAGTTGCTTAATTTAGCCCAAAACTGGTCCTAATTGATTAATTAATCTAATAGGCTCTACTAATTAATCAATTATCCTAATCCAAAGACTTTGTTCACTTACCCTGATGTAACCTTGTGTAATTACCAAAATACCCTTTGCACAAAAGTGAACTTAGAGTTAATCAAACATTTAAAAACTATGCCAACAAGGTATATAAGCTTGAGCGGGGACCACTAGAACTCTTAAAATAATACTAACTCTCTCATAATCCAATTCTAAAGTTGATTCAACATCTTATTACAAATAATCGATAAAGAATTTATTATTAGCTTAGAATCTCACTCATAGGTCAAAACCATTACAAACTTTAAAACAAGCTCAATATTCTCTCAAGGTTAAGAGACAACACAATAAAATAACTTAGTGAGATTATGACTAGTTGATAGCTTTAAGTCATGACTCATTGTAGGTTTTGTCCAATGTGTAACCATACACACTAGTGTACTTACCATGAGAAACTCATTTTAAGGTGGAGGCTATGACTCTCTTTCTCTCTAGAGGTGAAAAATAACTCTATGGAAAAACTATGGAAACCCTAACCCCTAAAGGAAGGTATTTATAAGGTTCTTCAATAGGCTTAAGTGGTTTAAGCCCACTAAAGGCTTGGGTTGCTTAATTTAGCCCAAAATTGGTTCTAATTGATTAATTAATCTAACAAGGTTTACTAATTAATCAATTAGCCTAATCCAAAGACTTTGTTCACTTACCTTGATGTAATCTTGTGTAATTATCAAAATACCTTAATGCACAAAAGTGAACCTAGAGTTAATCAAACCCTTAAAAACTATGCCAACAAGGTATATAAGCTTGAGCGAGGACCACTAGAACTCTTAAGACAATACTAACTCTCTCATAATCCAATTCTAAAGTTGATTCAATATCTTATTACAAATAATCCATAAGAAATATATTATTAGCTTAGAATTTCACTCATAGGTCAAAACCACTACTAACTTTAAAACAAACTCAATATTCTCTCAAGGTTAAGAGACAACACAATGAAATAACTTAGTGAGATTTGACTAGTTGATAGCCTTAAGTCATGACTCATTGTAGGTCTTGTCCAATGTGTAACCATACACACTAGTGTACTCACCATGAGAAACTCATTCCGATGGTCAAGACCAATCTTCCTTCCAAAAGAAGAGTAGTGCACTACAACTTCTAATAGATTATCTAAGTTTATGAACTAATTGTGAACGAGTCATCTACTTCGAAGAAATCCATGACTTGGATTTTCTGTGCAATTCCTAATGCACTCGTCATGTACAATGCAAAAGATACTAGCCAAAAATGCTCATAAAGTACAAATGCATGAAATAAAGATAGATAAAAGTGAAGGTGGAATATTATTAAATAAATAATGAATTCCAAATCGGTTTATGGACTTAGGCAATTTGCTTAAGGCTGAAGCACACCATTTCCTAATTGGAGGGGTGGTTGGTTTTGGTCATCAAGATGGTGTTCCCATGGTGAGTGCACTAATGTGTACGATTACAAATTGGACAGGACTTATGATGAGTTATGACATAAGACTATTAGGTAGTCATGACCTCACCAAACTACTACACCGTATTGTTTCTCAATCTTAAGCGAATATTGAGCTTGTGCAGAAGTTGAAAGTGGCTTTGACCTACGAGTAAGATCCTAAAGTGATCTTATATTCCCTCTAAACTAGGTCATTTTTAATGGAAATCGGCAACAACAAGATTCTTAATAAATGCACTATGATATCTCATGGACTTTGAGACTGTGTTTCCTCTTAAGTGATCCTAAAGATGCATGATCATGAAATCTATGGCTTGTAGTAATTCCTTTAGTGAAATTTGACATATGCTCTTAGTAAGCTAGAATATGTCATTTGATCACATAATAGGAGGATCTGGAACTCAAGGATGGTAGAGGTAATCTTGAATGGATAATAGTTTTCACCTTGTTAGACTACGAGCGATTAGTTCATAGGAGATTGTATAAAATAGATAGTAGGTCACGAACTTGAGTACTTGGTGTTTCATTGTAATATACATAGTGTATTGGAGTGCAGTTGGCTCTTTGTAGTAGGATGTTGACTTAACTTCAAAACTAGATTATAAGAAGGCCAATAGTGTCCTATGGTCCAAAAAAGTCCCTCTCGAGCTCATATTCATTGAAGACACAGTTTATAAGAGTTGAATGAATTTTTAGTTCACTTATGTGCATAAGGGTGTTTTGGTAATCACACAAGGGTGCATATTGGTAAGTAAGTGGTATGTTTGGATTAAGCTAATTGATTAATTGAAGCCCAATTGGGTTAATTAATAAATTAGAAACCTTTTGGGTTATATTAAGTGTCCTAAGCCCATGGTGGGCTTGAGTCACTTAAGCCTAGTAGGAAAATTATAAATACCCTTCTTAGGGGTTAGGTCTTCAATCTTGTTGCTTCTCATTTTAGTCCAAAGAAAGAAAACCTTAGTCTCCAAACTAGAGATCCCTACCATTTCTATGCCTATACTCAAGGAAAAGTTATCATGTGAATGATTGCTAAGTTTATGTGATTGTCTGTAAATTTGGAGTATTCTACATTGACGAGAATCAATTTAAAAACATTCAAATCCCAATTATGTGAGTAATCTCTAAATTTATAATATCATTTTTTATTCTAAATACCAAGTTTGCTATTGTGCTTAGATCTAAAGAGCCTAAGATAGGATTTCATGTACCTTAATGATATGAGGGATGGGAATGAATAATCCAAGGTTTCTAACAATGTAGTAGTGGAAAAGATATTTTCTATAGAGAACCTGGTAGATCATTTCACAAAGACTTTGTAGGCGGTCTTTGATGGTTATTATGATAGCATTGGTGTTAAAATGTTTTCCCAATTTGCTTTGAGGGTAGTATTCTTTGAGGAATAGTAGGAGATTGTTAGGATTAAGCCTATAAAAAGCATGACAGGATGTAAATTTTATGGATTTATTATTTATTTAATAAAGATTCTAGTTCCCCATTTATTGATCCACTTCATGCATTACACTTTATGAGCATTCTAATCTAGCATCTTTTATATTGTATATGAATCGGGTGCATTAGGAATTGCACATAAGATCCGAGTCATAAGTTCTTTGTAAGTAAATTATTTGTTCACTACTAATTTATAGACTTAAACAATCTATTTGACGTTGTAGTGCATTACCTCTTAATTGGAGCGATGACTAGTCTTGGTCACAGGATGGGGTTGTCATAGTGAATGTATTAGTGTGTATGGTTACACATTAGACAAGACCTATAGTAAGTCATGACACAAGGCTATTGGGTAGTATGACCTCACAAAGCTACTATACTATATGATCTCTCATAATACTAAACTTGTACTAAAGTTTGAAGTGACTTTGACTTATGGATGAGACCCTCAAGGTAGTCACATATTCTTTATAGATTGGGACACTACTGATTGAGACTAGTAGCAATAGATATTCTTAATAGAGGCACCATGATATCTCATTGAGATTGAGACAAAGTGTTCTGGTTCTCAGGTGATCCTAAGGAAGTGTGTTCAAGAAATCAATAGTTATAGTAATTCATTAACTGAAATTAACATGTGTTCTTTGTGAGCTAAAGTATGTCATTTGATCACATAATAGAAGGTTCTAAGACCTAAATATTGTAAAGGTAATCTTAAGAGGTTGATAGTGCTTATCATATTAGGTTATAGACATTAGTTCATAGGGAGCCTACATATAAGGGATAGTAGGTCACATACCTAAGTTCTTGTATTTCTTTATAATATACATACAATAATGGAGTGCATTTGACTTTTTTTTAGAATTAGATATGAGGGAGTAAATATTTTCTAATGGGCCCCAATGGTTCTTACTCAAGTTTATATCCCTTGATAGTACAGTTTGTGAGGGTTGTTTAAGTTTTTTTTTTTTTTTTTACTTGTGTATAAAGGTGTTTTAGTAAATACGTAAGGTTGCAAAAAAAATTTGTAAATTGTCTCTTTTGACTAGGCTAATTAATTGGAATCTAATTACATTAATTAATCAATTAGGATCCAAGTGGGTTAGTTTAAGTGACCTAAGCTCAAGATGAGCTCTAATCACTTAAGTTCATTGAAAGCCTATGAATATCCCTTTTTGGGCCAAGGCCTCAATCTCGCTTCCTATTAACTTTAGAGAGAGAGAGAGAGAACTTTATCCACTACCCTTGTAAGATCTCTACCATCTCTATGCTTAGATTCAAGGAAGAGTCATTGTGGAAAAAAATCATTGGTTCTACAAAGTCTCCACTATCTGCAACATTTTTTAATAACTCTTCATTAGTAGGATCTAATATGGGAACATCAAAATTTTAAGTAGACTAAACACTAGATCCTAAATGTTTTGATATCTATATTGCTTCCCTTGCTAGGATCTAGAGGCCTAAGAAGAATAACATGCACCCTAACTAGTCCAAGGATGAGGATGGAGTGAATCCAAGAATTCCTTATAATTTGATATTTAAAAGGCACTATGAACTATTCCCATTGTTATCAAGGAAAAGAATTGCACTTAGTAATTATGCCTACTAGGTTATTCAAATTTGGATTAGGTGGGCGATCTAGTTAAGCATAAATCAACATTAATATATAAGTTTTTTTTTCTCTCAATAATGGAATCATCTCATAGAAAAGTAAGAAACAAACTTGTGCGACTTTCTCAACCTTGGAAGTTGAATTTTATTGCATGTTCAACTATAGTATAGGACACTGTATGGTTGAGAAGATTTTTGTTGAACTTGGGAATAGTTCGAAATGATTTGAAGTCAACAACAGTTTATAGTGATAGTCAAGTTGCAATTACTTATGTAAAAGATCCAAAATATCATAGAAAAACTAAGTATATAGATATCAAGAATAATTTTTTAAGAGTTATTATTGCATAAAAGGAGGTGACCCTAAAGTATTTACTTACATATGAAATAGTTGCTAATCCATTCACAAAATCCATTCCAAGAGACATGTTTTTTTGTACATGTAATGTCATTAGAATTATGTAGTTTATAATTCACGTTAATCATATGTCAAGGGATCATTATTGATTGGATGTAATATACACCATACATGATAAAATGAGATGAGTATCTATTATTCATATCATTGAATATGAAATTGGAGCTTACACAAATATGCACTTAAAGGTGTGTCATCAAGCAAAGGTTAAGTCTCTCACAAAACAATTACCTCCGTCAATGTGTTTATAAGTTGGGATGAAACACAATATACTAATGATGATAAATGAGTAAAAAGTATACAAAAATGGTGGGTGTTGCCTTGATTAAATATTAAGGTGAGTTTTATAAGAAATAACATCTTAATCGAATTTAATTGCTACAATCACATTTTCTTGTTTAAATCGAACTTGAGTTTTACATAAGAAGTTTAAGGAGAGTTAGCAAGCTGCTAGCATAAAGGTTTTAATTAAAATTCATATGGTAGAAGCTTGACATATGCTCTTAAAGTAAAGAGAAACCACCATAGCATGTATTTCATGCTACATATATTTGAATGTGACTAATAAGAAAAGTGAGTGGCTAATTCCCACTCCTCATTATGTGAGATCCTTAAAGCCTATTACAATCATATATAATAGCCTATATAGGTAGACTTTGTACTTTTGATTATGTTTTGAGATAACAAAGTAATGTTGTTACTTTATTGTTTCTAATGGAAATAAAATAATTTATCCTTATAAAACCTATTAGGCAAACATGATGTCACAGGATGCTTCAAATGACCCTCCCCATGGGCTTATATAGGAGAAGGGAAGCTTCTGGAGACTCCTAGAGTCATCTACACTAAGCCATTGGTGGGAAGAGTGTAGAAGGTTCTAGAAATGCCTAAAGATGTCCACACATCTCTACACTATGATGGAAGGCATGAGAGGAGTCCAAGGCTTTCTAGAGACTTCTAGGAATCTCTTGTATATTCTTGTACATAGGGTTGTACATAGAATAGGATAGGATGTTCTAGAATATTCTTGATTTGTAAGGAACCCTCCAAGGTTCCAAAGAGTTCCCTTGGTGCCTATAAATAGGTGAGGGCTTCATTTGGCCAAGGCACCACCCAAATCACTTCCTAACCAAGCAAGTGAGCATCCAAGCACTTGTAAAGGTTTCCTTGAGTTAGTGAAAGCTTCCATTCTTTCAAGAGTTGCCTACCAAGCTTCTTAAGCTTTTGAGTTGCGAGTGTCTTAGCCGAGCAAGCTAAGCATTGGGGAGCAAGGCTAACTTAGCAAGATCATGCGTCTTGGTTTGTCTAAGTGCTGCACGAGCTTAGGGAACAACTAAGTCCGTGACAAGTAGTATCAGAGCATGGTTACGAGGTGGGCATAGCAAAGGAAGCATGTCGGACTCTAACGTGGAGGAGACTAGCGAGCAAACCCGTGGGAGGGAGACTGAGCCTACTGCACAGGGCAGGGGCAAGAAGGATAAATCTCGTGATGCCGTTGCCAACATGGAGGCAAGGTTAGCCAAGGTGGAGCTAGCCATGGCGGACACTCGGGAGGGGTTGGACTTGATCGAGCAAGGCATGGAGAAAGGCTTAGAGGATCTAAGGGAGCAGATCCAAGACCTTCGTGAAAGGGTGCAAGTCTCACAGGTTCAACCAGTGTTGCACGAGGAGTTTGTGTCCTTCCAAGAAAAGGTCTTGAGCATGCTTGCTAGCATGAAGTCAAGGATAGAGGCCTTGGCCACTCGAATGGAGTCCCGAGACCAGGAGGTTAGGCAGGAGTTAGCCATCTACAAGGCTGCTGTGTCGGCACGGGTCATGGCCACACATGAGGCATCTGGGGTGGAGGTGCCAAAGCCACATGGGTTTAGTGGCAAGCGGGATGCCAAGGAGTTGGATAACTTCTTATGGCATATGGAGCGATACTTCGAGGCTATCGCATTGACGGATGAGGCGGCTAAGGTAAGAACTGCAACCCTCTACCTTACTGACACAGCTACTCCATGGTGGCGTCGAAGGTTTGCCTATATGGAGAAAGACATTTGCACCATAGAGACGTGGGAGGACTTCAAGAGGGAGATCAAGAGGCAGTTCTACCCCGAGGACGTGGCTTACTTGGCTAGGAAAAACATGAGGCGTCTCAAGCACACAGGCTTGATACGCGACTATGTCAAGGAATTCTCTTCGCTCATGCTTGAGATTCCTAACATGACTGAGGAGGAGTTATTATTCAACTTCATGGATAACCTGCAAGGGTGGGCCGAGCAGGAATTAAGATGCCGAGGTGTTCAAGACTTAGCCACTGCTATGGCAGTAGCAGAGTCTTTAACGGATTATAAGAGGGGAAACTCCTCCAATAATGAGTCTTTGGAGGATAGCCACGCCATGGGTGGGGGAAACGAGGTTCCAAGGGACCACAATGCTCCTAAAAATGGATCAGGCAAGACGTCTAACGTCCGAGAAGGAAGGGGTAAGGCGGAAAGGAAAGAATTCACGCCTAAAATCAAATGCTTCCTATGTGACGGTCCACATTGGGCACGAGATTGTCCAAAGAGGAAGGCGCTTAGTGCCATGATCGAGGAGAGGGAGCAGGAGGACGAAGCACATATGGGCTCAATGCAGCTACTAGGTGCCCTCCAATTCAACCCGAAGCCTAGTACGCCTAAGACCTCCTTACTAGTAGGGGTGCAAGTAAAAGAGGAAAAAGGGGAGCGAGGTGAGGTAGCCCACACACACATGGAAGAGGTCACCAAGGGAAAGGTGAACTCAATGGGTAAGAGGAAGCAGCACTCTAAGCATCGAAAGCGCACGGGTCTGCATCCATATGGAGCCTCACGGGAGAAGGAGGTGAAGAATATCCTGGTTGAACGGGTCACCAGGAGACAAGGGGTCCCTCCTGTGATAGAGTATCTAGTCCGATGGAAAGGACTACCTAAGAGGCAGGTAAGCTGGGAACATGCAAATGCCTTGAGAAAGTTCTGGAAACACATCGAGAGGTTTCAGAATAAGGCAACGACGAGGACGTCGACGGGCATTGGTGGGGGAGAGTGTCACAAGATGCTTCAAATGACCCTCCCCATGGGCTTATGTAGGAGAAGGGAAGCTTCTGGAGACTCCTAGAGCCATCTACACCAAGCCATTGGTGGGAAGAGTGTAGAAGGTTCTAGAAATGCCTAGAGATGTCTACACATCTCTACACTATGGTGGAAGGCATGAGAGGAGTCCAAGGCTTTCTAGAGACTTCTAGGAATCTCTTGTATATTCTTGTACATAGGGTTGTACATAGAATAGGGTAGGATGTTCTAGAATATTCTTGATTTGTAAAGAACCCTCCAAGGTTCCAAAGAGTTCCCTTGGTGCCTATAAATAGGTGAGGGCTTCATTTGGCCAAGGCACCACCCAAATCACTTCCTAACCAAGCAAGTGAGCATCCAAGCACTTGTAAAGGTTTCCTTGAGTTAGTAAAAGCTTCCATTCTTTCAAGAGTTGCCTACCAAGCTTCTTAAGCTTTTGAGTCGCGAGTGTCTTAGCCGAGCAAGCTAAGCATTGGGGAGCAAGGCTGACTTAGCAAGATCAAGCGTCTTGGCTTGTCTAAGTGCCGCACGAGCTTAGGGAACAACTAAGTCTGTGACAATGAGCTCAAAAGGAAGACTATTTAAGTTACATTAACAGAGATCTATTCATGATGGACCGACTATATTGCTTTTGTAGCTGATATAATTGTGAATACATTTATAATGTTGTATAGTATACAGCTTCATGGGATTAAATATATACATTAAAAATATAACTAAATAAGTCTAGGATATAACAAGACATGATTATTATTGTTCATTCATAAATTTTGGGGTTGAGCTACTATACACTCTAATAAGTAAGTTTATAGTTCCTAAATTGAAGGTGTTCTTGCATGGTCGCACAACCCATTATATGTATGAATGGTCTTCAAAATTTGAATAGGATAGACTTGGATGTTACTAATTGGACTATTTTATCCCATCTTGCTCAAGCAGGAAGTGTTAGAGCTAGATTGGGTGCCTAAGTGAGCTAACCTAATTGAATAAATAAAGAATGGAGGGAGTAATTTCGAGGAGTTTTATAACTACCCAGAAACTATCAATATATAAAAATATCACGTTAAAAAAACTGTCAAAGAATGTCTCCCTCAACATAGATATTTTTGGAAAAGTCTTTGCTTGCTGTTTTTAGTTTTCTCGATGAACACAAAGGTTAGAGCTCTTGTATAGTGAAAATTAGAGTGGTTCTTGTATTAACAATTCTATTCACGACTTGGAGTAAAAAATTTGTTAATTAATGAAACAATTAAATTGGGGTTCTTAGGCAACTCATAAATTAATGTGAAACTTCTTCTAACACCAATTCCATAAAAATAAAGATAATGTTATACTCGCAATGTAACATAACATGATGTTATTCCATTCAAGTTATAAAGGTGAAATTCTAAGATTCTCATTCCTCAAGAAAATTAGTATTAAGTGAAATAATAATTAGTATTAAGTGTGACTCACTTATAATAAGGAAAATCAGTGAAAATGCTTACCAAAAACTCAATAATAAAATGCTAAAATATTTATAAACTCAAAAATATTTATATATATATATATATATATATATCCTGAATTCAAAAGTTGGAAGCTCTTTTGATTGAATATTGAATAGTGATTGATTAAGTCTTACAAAAAGATCCATACATATAAAACCCTATGAGATGACCATGTATTGAATGCCATCACTTTAGTCAACTTGCTCAGTATCCAAAAGCTAGCTGGTTCATATATCTGATGCATGTATCCAGCTGGATTTTCCATTTTTTTTTCCTTTGAACTTATATTATTTTGGGAGGAAAACCTGGAAAATGGGAGTCAAGTAATGAGGCAAATTGAAGTTGTCAACATGCATGCATTCCTTTGTTGTTCCTACTTTGCCTTGAAGTCACTGTCTTTTTCTTTGGTTTCCTTTGTTGTTCCTAATACACCCTTTGACCCAATCGGATTTGAATTAATATATATATATATATATATATATATCAATTCGAAAATATTAGGATTATTACGGATTAAATGTATAAGTAATTTAGGTTACCTATTAAAAGAGATCTAAGTATATTATTTATTTATTTTCATTTTTTAATTATATTTTTTATTTTTTTATTAATTTATTAAAATATCAAAACCATATTGTAACTAAAAACTAGCATTTTTTGTGTGTAACTTATACCAATTGAGGAAGCCACCATTTTGAAAAGAAAAAAAAAAAAAAACCTAAATTTGTATTTGTTGTTGAGGTATAATAATGTAGCTCCTAAGCCCAGGAATGAGTTACTCAAATGATGACTCTTAGAATAGGTCAATGAGATATGATGTTGAATGTCATTAAAGGTTTGGTTTTCAAATGAGATTATTAAAACCCGATCCAAAAGTATTAATTCAATTCATTTCTCTACTAATTAATAAAGAACATTTCTACATTATTATGATCTTGCTAAATCTAAATTTAACTCACTTTTTTAACGTAATAATGCTCTATTGCAAATTTAATATTAAATACATTATAAGTCAATATTATATAAAAAATTAATAATTGTTTAAAAACATTATTTAATTTTAATTAATTTTTTAAAGAACAACTTTATTTTACTCTAGTACCTTAAATGCAATTTTCAATTAACAAAAAGGAAAATTACATCATAAAAGAATAAATGAATAAGAAAAAAAATTTGAGAGGAAAATTCAAAAAATGAATTACGAACTTATTTTATTCCAATAACATTAGTTTATTTATAAGGCTCTAATCATAATGATTATAATAAATATTTTCATAATAATTTTGATAATTACCTCAAGATTTGAAAATTTTAGTACAAAAATAATAATATGAATGAAAAAAAAGTTTAATCAAAATTTTATTTTCACATATTTTATTTGAATATAAATTTTTTTTTAAAAAAAAGTTTTGATTTAAAAATCATAAAGCTATAATCGAATTTATAACATTAAAAGATGAATATTAATAATTGAAAGTTTCTTTAAATATGAAATAATTTTTCATAGAAATAAAGAAAATTATTATTTCAAAAGTAATATTATCAAATTTTATATTTTTTTAAATTAATTTTTTAAGAAAATTTAAAAATATTTGTTTTAAGCCTTAAAAAAAGGAGTTAGTAATTAATTAATTGCTATCATGTTGAAAGGGAAAAATGACAAAACAAGAAAGCGTGAATGGAGAAACATGGAAAGCGAAAGCTGGCAATTTTGGTGATTACTTACAACCTATGCCAACTGCGAGGGAGGAGCCACCATTTTGAAAATCTATACCAATTTTGAATTAATTTAATCCAAATCCAGCTCATTCTACAGCAAATAACACGTGGCATTGCCACATCATTGCCACCTTGCTTTAGAAAAACTTATATTTAACTTTATTTACTACCAAACACTTGAAAATTTTCTATTCTTTTTTCTCAGGGCACTGGCTTAATAATGAATACAAAATAAATAAATTTGAAGGTGACAGTGCATTTAAATTTGAGTAATTGCCAAACAGAGTCTTGATTATTTTCTGGTTTTAAGAAGAATCCTTCACTGTTTATCTTTCTGTAGGCAAAATGTCTACTATCAAATAATGTAATAATTAATCCTTTCATGAAATAAAAGGGATTTTATTCATAAATTATGATAAATAATCCTATAAATTGCATTCTAAGGTTATGTTTGTTTTTAGAAAGTTTGAGGAAAAATATAAGGTAAAGAAAATAAAAAAGAAAAATAGAAGAAAAAATAAAATAAAATAAAATAAAAAATAGATTTGAAATCAATAAATTATTTTTATTTAGTAATTCAAACTCATTTCACTTATTTCAAAATTTTAAAAAATATAAATTTCTTGTTAATTTAAATTATATTTTATTTTTCTTCTCATTTTTTATAATAAAAACAAATATGAGAAAATAAATTTTAAAATATTTTTTTTCCCCTTTTTTAATACTTTCAAATAACCAAATATAGTTTAAGGCAATATTTTCAAAACTAAACCGATCATTAAATCGAAAAAGTTACCGATTCACAGCACTGATCGAACCGGCTATCAAACCGCGATTGAACTAGTGACGTCATAAATATATAATTTATAAATTATTAAAATTTAAAATAATTATAAAAATAAAAATAATAATTTATATATTATTTAAAAATTAAAATTTAATTTGAAAATCATAAAATTAGCTTTAAATTTAAAATTCATTTTTAAATGAAAAAACTTATTTTAAAATTAGAAATTTATTTAAAATTGTCATGTTTTTATTAATTTAAATTAAAATCATAAATTTTAAACATGAAGTAAAAAAAATAATAAATATAAAAAAATAAATAATAGTGAGATGAGGTAAAAAAAAATAATTAAAAAAAATATGGAAGAAGGGAGGTGAGGGTTGGGCAAAAAAGGGAAACAATTTTTCACTTTTTCCAATGTGTGGAGTTCCAGTGGGGTCGTTGGGAGGAAGGGGGGCTGGGGGGTTTTCAGTAGCACAGGGTGGAGGGTGGGGGAGGGGGGTTGGCTTTTCCAACGCGGGGTGAGGGGTGTTCTGGCGGGCAAAAAATGGAAGCTTTTACAGCGCGGAGGGTTCCAGCAGGGGGGTGGGTGGGGCCAAGGGATTCCAACGGGGTCGTGGAGGGCGGGGTTTCCAGCGCAGGGGTGGGGGTGGAGGGGGGTTCTAGCAGGGTCCCAAGGGTCTTGCCAGCGAGGGATGACGACAGTGAATAAAAAAAAAGAAGTTGAAATCGTCCTGCTCATCCGATTAGTCGATCGGACCACCAATTTAACTAGTCCAATTTCAGTCTGACCACTTTCCAGTCCAATTGACCGAATTGAACGGTAATCGTGACCGGTCGGTCTGGTCCGCTTTTAAAACCATGGTTTAAGGTTGTATTAGGTTCTAAAAAAATTGAGTGAGGGAAAATAAAGAAAAATAAAATAAAATACGAAGAAAAATTAAAAATAAATTTAAAGTTTATAAATTATTTTTATACGTTATTAGAAACTTATTTCACTTATTGTTTATATAAAAATTAAATAATTTAAAATATATAAGTTTTTAATTAATTTTTTAGTATTTTTTTAATATAAGTATGAGAAAATCGTTTTTCATAATTTTTTTAATTAAATATAGTCTAAGGTGGTGTTTGTTTTTTTGGCTTTTTGTTAAAAGCAATTTAATTTTAGAATTTAAATTATTTGTTTTTCTAGTTTTTCATGACTTATTATAAACTTTTTATTAAATAAAAAAAGTCAAAATATGTAGCTTTTTCTAAATAGAAAAAATAACATATTGGTTTTTTTTTTTTACTTTTTAATACTTAATAGAAATAAAATACTATAAAAACAAACAATTTAATATTTAATACTATTAAGCATTAATGTTTTATTTAGAATTAAGTAAAAAAAACAAACACCACCTAAGACTATATTTGGCTCCTAAAAAGTACAAGGGAAAAAAATGTTAAGAAAAATAATTTTCTAATATTTGATTTTACTAAGAAAAATATGAAAAAAAAAATGTATATAATTAAAATTATTTAGAGATTTGTATATTTTTAAATTATTTGATTCTTATAGAAAAGAATTAAATAAATACAAATAATTTAAAGTAGTATACAATTATAATTTATTGATTTTAATTTTTTTCCTTTTTTTATTTTTTTTATTTTTTTTTCTTGTATTATTTTAAAAAAAAAAACTTTTTGAGAAGCAAATATAGCTTAAAACTTGCTATATTTAAAATATTAAATATAACATTTATGAGATTATAAATTTGTAATTTACCTTCATTCTCATTCATTCTTAATCTCACATGGATAGAGAAATTATTTTAAAATCCAAACTCTAGACTAATAGTGTCACTGCCCTTTATCCATCTGGTGCCAAAAAATTATCATTAGAAATCAATTTAGGGGTCACCCACAAATCATTTCTTTCCCAAATTTCTCCAAAACAAGCCCAAAATCCCACCTTCCAAACATTTTTTTTTCTTCATTTGGAAGCCAAGCTAGTACCAAAAAAACCGCTTCTCGAACTACCACAAAACTTTCGAGTCACAGTGCCCAAAATCCAAGCTGTAGGGACACGCCCATCATAATAATGTCCCACAAAAGTCCAATAACCTCCAACTGTCGTTATTCAAAAACCCTCCAGACCCCATATCTACCAATCAAAGGAACTCCTCCCCAAAAAGACACCAACCAACAACCAGAGAGGCCCAGAGCCTCTTCACCTGCAACTCCATGGCTGAGCTTGAGGTGATGATGCCACTGCCAGAACTCATCTCCTTCCTCTCTTCTCTCCTCCAGAGAGTGGCCACTTCCAATGACCTCAACCCAAAGCTCCACACCCAGAAAATTTCAGCCTTCCATGGCCTCACAAGGCCCTCCATTTCCATCCAGAGTTACCTTGAGAGGATCTTCAAGTATGCCAATTGCAGCCCATCTTGCTTCATTGTTGCCTTCATCTACCTTGACAGGTTCTCTCAGAGCCAACCCTCTTTGCCCATCAGCTCCTTCAATGCGCATAGGCTCCTGATTACCAGTGTCATGATTGCTGCTAAGTTCATGGATGATATGTGAGTTTTCTCTGCATTTTCTTTCATTCTTGGGGGATTACTTCTGGGTTTCTGTTTGGATGACTGGAATTGGATTTTTTAATCTGGGTTTCTTCTAATTTTCTCTTTCCCCAATCAGATGGGATTTTGGATTTTCCATTTTTTTTTTTTAATTATTCGGTGGAATTCTTTTCTTTTTTTCTTTTTTTTTTCAAGTTGAAATAAATTTTTCTTTCATTTATTTATATTTTTAAGTACATAAAGAGCTTTTACTTTTTCCTTTTTTAATATATTACCTACAAAAATGATGTGGAAAGGCTGTCTGTGTACACTAATTGTTATGGAGGCATAGTTGTAAATCTTGTAGAAAAAGATGGGCTTAAGCAAAAGGTCAAGTGTCAGTGTTGGGAATGACAGCTCAATGAAGGACATTGCTTGGTTGTGTGCTCAATGATTTGTCATCTTTGACTCTCATTTTCCCTGCTGCCAAACAGCTCCTTGCTTTTTTCCATTTACAATGCACCTTCCTTCTTTGGTTTTGGAGGGGAACATCCAATTCTTTGTTTTTGAAATTTAGAGCATGATAGTTATCTATGAGAATTGCAGTAATAAGTGTCATAATGAAAATTATTGATTTTAATTTTTTTTATATATAATGGAATGAATTGTAATTGTTTTAAATCTTCTCTAATTTTGTAAAAAAAAAAAAGCAAATAAATAAATAGATGGACAGATATGAAAATTTTTCATGCTTGATATAAATGTTTAATTTTTTAATTTTAAAATTTTAATATTTTAAAATAAGTATAATTTATAAATAAATAAATATTATAATTTTTGTAAATTAATTTTAGAGAAATAAAATTTTATTTTAAAAAGGGAAAAAATAAAAATTAAAATAATTTTTTATTTAATGATACATATAAATGGGGTACAACAAGGCAATAGTCCAATTCTTATTCATAGTTTAATAATATAAGTGGCACAAAGAAAATGGAAAAGATAAAGAATATGTTTGATTCTCGAAAAATTTGAAAGAAAATATAAATAGAGAGGAAAAGTAAAAAGAAAGAAAATAGAAATTAGAGTTAAAATCGATAAATTATTTTTATTTCCTATTTCAAACTCATTTTATTTATTTAACTCATCGATATAAAAATTAAATAATTTAAAAAAATATAATTTTTTAACTAATTTTAATCATGTTTAATTTTCTTATAAATTTTCTATAAAAAAACATGAAAAAAAATCATTTTTCTTATCATTTTTTTTCCTTAGCATTTTCTAGAACCAAACATAACCGAAACAAGTTTTATCCGTTTACATGTATATTTTATTTATAAAAATAAGTAAATTTCAATATTTAACATTTCTCAATATATTTATACATCATATTTTATGCTTAAAAAGATTTTGGTGTGAAATTTTAGTCCAAAGCAATTCCTTAGGTGTGATATTTTCTCAAATATGAATTAATATTTTGAATAATTTTTGGGTTGTGTAGGTACTACAACAATGCATACTATGCAAAAGTTGGAGGAATAAGCAGAGCAGAGATGAACCTCCTTGAAGTGGACTTCCTATTTGGGTTGAAATTCCAATTGAATGTCACCCCCAATGCATTCCACAGCTATTGCTCTTTCCTACATAAGGAAATGTCCTTCCAATCTCCTCCACATTTGGAAAGACCCCTAAATCTCCATTGCTCCTTCCATGAAGATGAATCCACCAACTGTTTAAGCATTTTTGGAGTATGAATTCCATTTTTTTTTTTTAATTTTGAATTTTGAATTTTGGATTTGCTTTTGGGTAGTTGGATTTTTTTGGGTTTTTTTCCCAGCTGTCATAGATGGAGTTTTCTTCATAATCAAAGCTTAGTTTTGATATGGATTGCCACCACCTTTCTTCATCATGCTGGGTGGCACTGAGTTTCTCAGTGGAGCCAGCCTTGCAACAGCTATACATTATTTGAAGAAGAAACAAAAATTGCAGTTACCTATTCTAAAATTTTTATTTTTTAATTAATTAATTGTATGAATTTTTCTAATGTTGTGAAAATAGTCTTGACCTTTTCTATGATCTAACCTATACTTTTATATGATATGACTAATAAGGTAGGTGTCACACCATTTAAATCTTTGGGGTATATTAATTTGCTCATCGGACTTTAAGGAAAAGAAAATTAAAAAAAAAAATTATAAACAATTTTCATTTTTTTGATAATTCACAAAAAAAGTTGAAAGGAGAAAAGTGTTGAATTATTAATAAATATTTTTTTAAAAAAAATTCTATTAATTCCACTAAAAATTTTGCTATACTAAATCATATAAGAAAATTATTCATCTTAAATTTATTTAAAGGATTAATTCATCATAATCATATCACAAAGTAAAAATTTTTAAATTTATAGAAACCAAAAAAAATGGATTTCTAAAAAAAAATAAACATCAAAACTATAAAAAAAAAATGTTTAAAAAAGTAATTTATCAAGGTGTGGACCTCGCATTTTTGCTCGATGCGTTCTCACTCGATGACAGAACTCTCTTTTTATTTATTTATGAAAAAATGATTTTTTTAAAAAAACTTGAAGTCGTCACTTATTTTATTTTATTTTTAAAGGGTAAACAAAATAAGAAAGAAAACCCTAAGTGTGACTCTTTATTTGGAAAAGATGGTCTGTAAAAAAATCAGATCTGAGCTCGGAGGTCAGGTTACTTATTGAAAAGGTACGGTAAAGACCATAGCACCCCTCTAAGTCTCTAAAATCGAGTCTCTACTAATAAAATGAAGCACATGTGGTAATTGATTGATTAAACATGGATACCAAAATGTGATCATACATTGGAGGCCAAAATAAAGCATGGAGAACGGTCAAAGTGAGAGCACGTGCGTACCTTGGCAGCAAGCGAGTAATGCGCCATCATGAAATGGGGTTAGTGCACAAGAATGAGCATAACATATATCACATGCGTCACCAAGCAGATTATGAAATCACCAATGACACACATGACATTTCACTCAAGTTCATTTTTATTCTAAGTAGAACTTCTTTGATGTTGGACCCCCACCAAAACCTAATTTATCTTGCATGAATTGGTTTAAAAAATTTCATTATTTTAGAATTATGAAAAATTCATTCTTACTTATGTAAAATAAAAAGAAACAGAAGGTTGTTTGAAAATCAGAGTGGAATTAAAATTGTTCGAAGGAAAACTAGATTTTTAAAAATTGGAGTCTCGAAAATTATTTAAAAATTGGAGTCTTGAGAATTAAATTTAAGAATTGGAATTTTGGAAATTAAATTTGAGAGAAATTGGATTTTTTTTTTAAACTTGTTTAAAGATGGAATTTCTAAAAATAAATAAATAAAATAATAATAAAAAAAACAAAAATAATAATTAAATAAATGAACGTGAATATTGGAATATTTGAAATTGGAAATTAAATTCAAAAGTGAAATTTTAAAAAATTGTTTAAAGGTGGAATTTTAAAATAAATAAATAAACATAATAATAATAACAACAAAAATAATAATTAAATAAATGAACATGAATATTAGAAATTTTGAAATTGCAAATTAAATTCGAAAGTTGAAATTTTGAAAAATTGTTTAAAGTTGGAATTTTAAAATAAATAAATAAATAGAATAATAATAATAATGAAAATAATAATTAAATAAATGAACGTGAATATTGGAATTCTTGAAATTGGAAATTAAATTTAGAAGTTGGAATTTTGCAAAATTGTTTAAAGATGAAATTTTAAAATAAATAAATAAATAGAATAGAATAATAATAATAATAATAATAAATAATGATTAAATAAATGAACGTAAATATTGAAATTTTTGAAATTGGGAATTAAATTTGGAAGTCCGAATTTTGAAAAATTGTTTGAAGATGGAATTTTAAAATAAATAAATAGAATAATAATAATAACGAAAATAATGATTAAATAAACGAACGTGAATATTGGAATTTTTGAAATTGGAAGTCGAAATTTAAAAAAAAAAATTCAAATATGGAAATTCTGAGATTATTTGGGAATTGGAACTAAGGAAGACTATTCTAAAATGAAAGTTTTAAAATTATTTGAGAAGTGGAATTATGAAAGGAATTTTGGAAAACTGGAGTTAGGAAAATTGTTAAAATAATAAGAAAATAAATAAAAAGTCAAATGTTTATTGAGACCATGTGCCAACGTGAACACACTTAGAGGTGGGCCCAGGTGGAGAAAGGTTTTCAAATGATGTTTGAACATCCTGGCAGCCCAAAGAAAAATAAAACAAAATCTTGCAACGTGCACATCCATGAATTTACATCTGTGGCCCCACCATCAACATCATATTGGACTTTGGATTCAACTATAGTCGTAGTGGAAGACAATGGCTCCACGAATGATGGATAATAGGTCGCTTTCAAACCTTTCATTAAACCTCATGATCCAAGTGCCAAACCTCCTAGAAAATGCAGAGTCCACAACTGATCTCCCATGTAACAGGGTCCAGTTCCTCAAGATAGCTAGTGATTTGTTTCAAGAACCCATGGCTCGCTTCAAGGATGCATCAGCTCCGGATTGGAACAGTCCCAGTTACCCTTCTTCTGGGTGCTAAAATTGAGGCGTGGCTCCTCAAACACCGAGGTGATCCAACTCCCAGATGGGTCCGAGCAACGTACCAAGGATCGCGGGGTGGTGTGCACAACCTGGGCACTTCAACTCAAGATGCTGACTCACGCCTCCATAGGCGGCTTCTTGAGTCACTCTGAGTGGAGCTTCGTGGTGAAGGCTCTTCATTTAGCAAGACCTTTGATCCTTTTAACTTTCCTAGTAGGCCAAGGCTTGAACGCCAACTGTTTACAAGAGAAGGAGATGGAGTATTTAATACCCAGAAATGGTCGAGATGGTTCGTACACTAGGAACTCGATGGCTCACTCACTGAGCTTGGTAGTTCTGGAGGAAGGATGCAAGATTTACAAGGACAAGGCGAAGGAGATGAAAGGAGTGTTTGGAGACAGGAATAAACAGAACGAGTACGTGGATAGTTTCCTCAGCTGCCTTCAGTATCTAAGAGCCATTTCCTAACATCACCAACTGACGGTACATATGATGCCATGCATCCAAAATACTCACGAAAAAACAGAGGAAGACAATCAAGAAAACAGAGCAGGGGTAAAGAAGCCAAAAAAAAAAAAAAAAGGAACCAGTGAAAGCCATGATTTAATCAAAGGGCTAGAACTGGTGAGACAAGTTGAGAATAGTAATATGACTGTCAAACACCAATCCCAAACCCGAATATGAATGTTGCTATTTGCATGGGAAAGCCATAATAATAAAAAAATAAAAAAATAAAAAATGAGAGGGAGCCAAAATAGAGTAATATACGCAAACGATCAGGTTCAACCAAAACAACCAAAGAAACTGTTGATGTTCAAAGTAAACAACAGAACAATGCTCATAGGTCAGCAGGAAATAAAATAGAATCTTAAGCAAAACGAGAAACTGTCAAGCTTAGGGCGACCTTACCTGAAAGTCCACAGTGAAAATCCTCTTATTCATTCTCTCACTTGCTCCTAAATCACTCTGCTAATCTCGTTTCTACTCTAAGGCTCCTCACTAGTTCCCTCTCAAGCTCTCTCAAAATTTCCTCTGAACCAAAAAAAAAAACCTCCCTCATTTTCTCCATTTTCAGTCCAGCTTCCTTTTCACCCAGTTTTTCTCTCCAGATTTATTTTTTCTCTTCCCCTCCCCCCCCACAAGTCTTCACCTGCTCCTTGCTCCTTGCTCCTTGCTCCTTGCTCAGCCAATATGTCACCCTCTCAACCACCACCATGGCGAGGTGGTGGTGCCCTTCACCATGTGTTTTATGCATGTTAATCTTTGAAGAAGTCGACCCCCCCTCCCCTACAATAAGCTGCTAGCTATCCGGGTGACTAGCACGAGGGGTCTACACAAGATTATATATAATATTTTAAAAGTGACTAAAATTTGATAGTTTCTCTTTTTAATACTTTTTAAGGGACAAAATTAAGAAATTTCATATATTATTGAAATAATTTCATAATTTTGGTAACTCAAATGTGATTGAATTTCCAAACATATGAATTTTATTTATATTTCTATACATTAATTACTTATATTTCTAAAAAGAAATATTAATCTTAGCACACTTAAGAAGGGTGTTTGGAAAAACTTAATATTTAATAACTTAAATTGACTTTAAATTAGATTAACTTAAGAGGGTGTTTGTTTTCCTGGCTTTTTGCTGAAAGTAATTTGTTTTCAGAATTTTGGTTGTTTATTTTTCCACTTTTTCATGACTTATTATAAACTTTTTACTAAATAGAAAAAACCAAAATATTTAGTTTTTTATAAATAGAAAAATAACATATTGGTTTTTCTTTACTTTTTAATATTTAATAGAAATAAAATACTACAAAAAATAAACAACCTGATATTTAACACTATTAAGCATTAAGTTTCTATTTAGAATTAAGTAAAAAAACAAACACCAAATAAGTTATTAGCTTAAAACTTATTACTTAATTTTTGCTTTAAATATTAAGGTTATTTGCTAAAGCTAACTTAAAATTTATTTTAAATTATCAAATTGACATATTTATCCTCATAAATTATAATTAGGGCAAATGAATTCAAATAACAATGGAGGTCATGGAATAACAAAAGATATCATAGAGGAAACCGAGGCAAATGAAGGTAAAAAAATAAAATAAAGATGTGAATCTAAGAATAAGTTAATTGTTTTTACTTATTACTTAAAGTTTTTTTTTATATTAAGTTATATCATTAAGTTATTTTACCAAACATACTTATTAATTCACTTTAAGTTATTAAGTTGGTTTATCAAACATTCGCTTAAAATATGAATTTGTAAGACAATAAAATTTTAATCATAATCTATTTCAAATTTTATAAATTAGTTTTATCTTCATTCATTTAAAAATATTTTAAAATACATGTACTTTTTTACAAGTCAAATAATCATTTTCTAAAATAACCTTTTATTTGTCATGTTAATAACATCACTTGATAATTTTTTTGTTCTAATTGTATTAAATTTTTAAATATTTTAGTTTTAATTATATTTTTAATTTTAAAATTTTCTTATTTTATTGTTAATGTTAACTAAAATTTTTTTTATTCGATTTTATTTTATTTTTTAAATGAGAAGATGAGTGAATGTATATAATGCAAGATATAAAATTATTATTAATTACGGAATCGGGAAGATTTTATTTATTACTCGAGGATATTGGAGATTTTTTTTTCAAAATAATTTGTATCTTATATTATATAATAAAAAATTATAATTAATTTATTTATAAGACACTTTTATCAAATTAAAATGATAAATTAATTTTTTGATAATTTTATTTAATATTATTAAGTAAAAGGGTATTGGAGGAGATAATTATGTTACTTATGAAAAATTACATGTATTTTAAAATATTTTTAAATGAATGAATATAAAATCCACTTTTCCTAAAGACAATCTTTTTTCTTTTAATGAAGGTTGTAAAGATCATTTTGAAGGTGTAAAAATCTCATTTTGGAATATGTAAATAAATTTGTAAAAAATGTTCTTCAAAATAAAAAGAAAAAAAAAATCATTTTTCTAGTAAATCAAATTTGAATTGAAATATTATATAAATTTGAAAAATTCAATTTTCAAAATAAAAATTATAAAAAATATTTTTTAGAATAAATCATTTTCTAAATAAAAGTTATAAAAAAATTGTTCTTAAATAAATTGAATTTGATTGGATTAGTTTTGCAAATAAAATTGTATAAATCTGTCTTTTATTAAGAGTAAATTAAAATTCAACTTTTAGAAAAACTCATAATTGTTATAAAATATGAGATTCTGTACAACTATGGTAACTTATGGATGACCATCCATAAATATTTTGTGTAACTCCCTATAAAATGGAAGGACCCCTAATGAAGTTTGATTGAGTTTATCCATACATTCTATTCTCTTTCTTCTTCTCTCACTTTGTTTTACAACACGTTATTAATACGAATAGTCTCTACAAAATAAATATAAATAATTTTCTCTATTAAGAGAAATAGAAAGATGTTTTTTTCTTCGGATAAATAGAAAGACTCTTCTCTCTTCTTTCTCACAAAAAGGTATATGATAAACTTATATCATGATTTTCTACTTTATCACCCTTTGACTCTCTATTTTTACTTTTTTTTAAATGCATAAATATGTACAATCCCTATAACCAGAAGTTATGAGATAAATTATAAATTATGTGTTAAATTCATATCCATAAATTATAAAAAATATGTGCAATTCCTATAACCAGAAGTTATGGGGAAAATTACAAAATTACAAATACATGACTAGAAGTTATGTGTATGATCCCTAATTATTTATTTTTAATTATACAATATAACTAGAAGTTATACCAAACAATATTATATAGCCGGAAAGTATAAAATAAATAAATGTTCATGGTCTGAAGCTATGTATAAATCTATATAATGAAAGTTCATAGCTTGAAGCTATGCACAAATTTACATAAAAAAAAAATAGTTCATAGGCTAAAGTTATGTACAAATTTCATATTTTCTTATTTTGACAAAATAATCATAACTCAAAGTTATGAAAAATATTGGCTTTTAATTTTTATTTTGTACTCACTTATTTTTCACAATAGGAATTATGGAAAACAATTTTTATTAACAATTGTTTCATAACCAGAAGCTATACATACAATTTCTAATTCTCTTGTATAACCAGAAGTTATACAAAACAATATTGTCAATGAACAACTATGTACCTAGAAGATACATAATTTTTTAAAATTTTGTTATATAACCAGAAGTTATATAATTATTATTATTCATAACCCGAAGTTCTGAAAATAAGAAAATACATATTCTTTGTGCTAATCAAAGGTTATGCCAAAGTTGTTAATATGTACTTTCTTATAACTAGAAGCTATAGAGAACAAAATTTTTAACTAACAATTTTGTACAACTTTATGGAATTTATATAACCAAAAGTTATAATGAAATATATTATAGCATGAAGCTATGATAACAAGTATATAGATAATATTTATATATTATCAAAATATTAATATTTTGTATATCAAGTTATACAAATAGGTAAGTGTTTGATAGTTTTTATGAACTCCTATTATTATATGTTATACTGTTGTTAGTAGAATTTTTTTTACATATAAATGTGGAATTTTGGCTTGCATGAAAGTATGATATTTTTGTATTAAAGGTGATCGTTTGGATTTTTTTTTTTTTTTTTTTTTTTATTCTAGTTGTTAATACACAATAATATTTTGATTTAGAAAATTAAGATTCTTTGGATACATGTGAAACATATGACTTGGTCATATGATTAATAAATTGATTTTGCATGTCAATTTTCTTTAAGATATGTTTTTATGATTAAAAAATTTTGAGGTACATAAAATAATATATATTATTGCATGTTATCACATATGGTATTTTTATTAATGCAATAATTTCATTATCTAAAAATAATTTTGAAATTACAATAGGTTCAACTATTGTTCTCAATATATTATGTTATATCTTTACATATCTATTCAGATGGACTTGTAGTATTTCAATTAAAGTTTTGAGACAACAAGATGTTTTAAATCATGATATGTTTCTCTTGAAATTTTGATTTATGAATTAATTTTTTCACATTGATTTAGATCATAATAATATTTTGAATAAAATTATTGATCTATTACTACAATTAGTTTGATTATTAAAATAATTCATCGTTATCTCATGTATAAATTGCTCCACACTTACAAAATCAAATATGTGAGATTATTTAAGAAATATATAACTTTAAATTATCTTTTCATATTTGTTTTATTGTGTTATATATGCTCTCATTGCTTTTACACAAGTTATTAAGTCATCATCAATGACTAATATCTTTCCATTGATTTTAACTCTTTCTCTATGATAATATTTCTACAACTTTATAAAGACAAGGTCTTTATGACAATGTTTTATGACTTGTTACTTTAATGAAACTCTTGCCTCATTAATTGCACAACATTGATGATAAACAATGTTAATATTATATCAGATAATAGAAGCCTAATTAAAGGCTCCAGAAGAGCTTATACCATGTTACTAGTAGTATTTGATTCCATTTGAATGACACTTTATACGACGCTAGATCTAGAAGAATCTTGTAAGACCAACTTGGTCCCCGAGGTAAAAGGTCGTATGGATGTACATTATAAAACCAGAAGTTTTTATTTAGTGACTAGTCTACCTATACACTTAAAAGGTCTTATGACATGTTGTGCGGATTATCATTTTAATGAGACAATTTTCTCACCGTTAGGGGGAGAAGAGCCAATTCCAGAAGAACGGAGTGAAATTATTTGGAATGCATTGACTTTGACTTATCTTAATCCTCGTAACAATCAATGTAAACTAGAAGTTTAAAATATTATTTATTTGCAAAATCTTGCAAATCAATTACCAAATGCATTCATTAATACAAAGAAAGTGATAAAGTCATTTATCCTGACTGCAAATACTCCAACATAGATTGATGTCCCTATAGAACAATTAACAAATGAATCCAAGATATGCTTGAAGCATGATAGACATGTCGGCTCAAATGATGTAACTCCCTGGAAGATGAGAACCCAAGAAAAATTTGGCACTTTAAAAGAGGTCATCAAAATGACTTATCAGTTTAAAATTGATAAATCTATACCCAAAGAAGAGACACAAATAATGTAAAAAGCCCTTAAAGAGGCACATATTGAACGAGAAGCCCTTGAAGAGGCACAGGTACCTGGAAATTGTGATATCTCAGTAAGTTATGTATACATAGGATAAAAATGGATCGAAATAATATTATTATTACCAATATTTTTGTTTTCCAAGTGGCCTCTGATATCATAAAAATGTTGAAGATCCTGAACCACAAAATGTGGAAGAATGCCGACACAGAAATGATTGGCCAAAATGGAAAGAAGCTATGTAGGCAGAGTTAAACTCATTAACAAAATGAGAAGTTTTTGGACCTGTAGTCCAAACACCTGAAGATGCAAAACCTGTTGGGTACAAATGGGTATTTGTACGAAAGCGCAATGAGAATAATGAGATCATAAGATATAAAGCGCGATTAATAAGTACAAGGTTTCTCGTGGAGACTTGGTATTGACTACGAGGAAACATACTCTCCCATCAAAGACGCAATCACATTTATTTTCTGAATTAGTTTGGCAATCTCAGAAGGACTAGACATGCGTCTCATGGATGTTATTACAGAATATTTATATGGATCTATGGATAATGATATATACATGAAAATCCCTGAAGGATTTAAATTATCTGAAGCAAATTGTACAAAGCCTCGTAGCATGTATTCAATCAAGTTACAATGATCCTTGTATAGATTAAAGCAATTTGGACGCACGTGGTACAATTGTCTTAGCAAATACTTGCTAAAAGAAGGGTATATGAATAACCCTATATGCCCATACATCTTCATTAAGAAATCAGAAATCAGATTTGCAATTATTGCAGTGTATGTTGATGACTTAAATCTTATTGGAACTCTTGAAGAGCTCACAAGAACAACAAATTACTTGAAAAATGAGTTTGAAATGAAAGATCTTGGAAAAAATTTTTTTTGTCTTGGCCTATAGATCAAGCATTTTCCAAATGGAGTTTTAGTACATCAATCAACATACATTAAGAAAGTTTTGAAGCATTTTTTTATGGATAAAGTGCATCCTTTAAGTTCTCCAATGGTTGTTTGATCACTTGATGTGAAAAATGACCCATTTTGTCCTTGCGAAAAAAATGAAGAATTACTTGGTCTTTAAGTACCATATCTTAGTGCTATTGGTTCAATTATGTATCTTGCCAATTGTACACTTCCAAACATTGCTTTTTATGTCAATTTATTAGCAAGATATAGTTCCACTCCAACTCAAAGACATTGAAATGGTACCAAACATATATTATGTTATCTTCGCGGAATTACTAATATGAGTCTATTTTACTCAAGGGAATCAAAGCAACAATTGCTTGGATATGTAGATGCAAGATATATTTCAGATCCACATAAAGGTAGGTCACAAACAGGATATGTGTTTAATTACAATGGTATTGCTATTTTATGGAGATTTGTCAAACAAACAATTGTGGCCACATCATCAATTCATTTAGAAATACTAGCAATTTATGAAGCAAGTCATGAATATATATGGCTAAGATCTATGATTCAGCATATTCGGGAATCATGTGGACTCTCCTCTATCAAAGGTGACCTGACAATATTATTTGAGGATAATGCTGCATGCATTGCACAAATAACAGGAGGTTACATTAAAGGAGATAGAACTCAACACATTTCATCAAAATTCTTTTATACACATGAACTCCAGAAGAGTGGTGAAATTGATGTGCAACAAATATGCTCAAGTGATAATCTAGCAGATTTATTCACAAAATCATTGTCAACCTCAACATTCAAGAAGTTAATACACAGGATTGGAATGCGTCAACTCAAGGATATCGACATGAGGGGGAGTATGCTTGTAAAAGGATGTTAGTGTACTGAACTCTTTTTCCTTTTGTCCGGGTTTTGTCCTACTGAGTTTTACTAGCAAGGTTTTTAATGAGGCAGTCCTAACATTCCAAAAGCAATTTAAAGAATTATAAGAATATTGTACTATTTTTCCTTTGCTAGGTTTTTCCTATAGGGTTTTTTACTAACAAGGTTTTAATGAGGCCTATTCTTATGATCATCCAAGGGGAGTGTTATAAAATATGAGATTCTATACCACTATGGTAACTTGTAGACGATCATCCATAAATATCTTGTGTAATTCCCTATAAAATGGAAGGACCCCTAATGAAATTCGATTGAGTTTTCCCATACATTCTATTATTTTTTTCTTGATTTCTTCTCTCACTTTGTTTTACAATAGTAATATTATTATTATTATTACTATTATTTATTTAGGAAAAGCTATCTTTTGAAATAAAATTTTAAAAAATATATATTTTTTAAGTTAAGTAAAATCCTTTTTTGGATAAAATTATTTTTTTAAAAAGACAATTTTTATTTTTATTTTTAAGTATAGTTAAATAAACATTCTTTTTTAATAAAAGTCAAACACAATTTACTTTTTATTAGATAAAATTGTGAAAGAAATTTTTTTAAAAAGATAAATTCCTTTTTAAACAATTTGTAAGATTCTTCTTTTTTTAATGATAAAAATAAATCAAATTCTTTTCCTTTTACATAAAATTGTCAAGATGTAAATTTTTATTTTATTTTTTTTAAACAAATGAAGTCCTTTTCAAAGAAAACACAATTCAAATTGAAAAATCAAAATGGAATGTTTTTGTGAATAAAATTTGAAAAATAGTTTAAGTAAAATTGGTGTGGACCCCGTGTTTTTCATATGCGTCCCCACTCGAATGGCGAGACTCGCTTTTCAATTATTTGGTGAAAATTTGATTTTTAGAAAAAGAGTTGGAGTCGCTACTTATTTTGTTTTATTTTTAAAGGGAAAAACAAAATAAGAAAGAAAAACCCTAAGTGTGACTCCTAAAGGAAAAATAGGTCTAGGAAAAACTGAGTCTGGGTCCGGGGGTTAGGTTACCTATTGGGAAGGTATAGTGATGAGTCATATCACCCCTCTAAGCCCCTAAAAATGTGTCTCTACTAAATAAAGTGAAGCAAACATGACAATTAACTAGGAGATCAATGGATACCAAAATGATTATAGATCAAAAGCAAGTCATGATAACGAACAAATAAACAAAGTGAGAGTGAGAGAGCGAGAGCGTACCTTGGCAACAAGTAATAAAGTGCTATCATGAAACAAAGTTAGTGCATAATAATGAATACAGAATATATCACATGCATATCAAAGAGAAAGACAAAGATAAGACAATATTCATTACGTATAGCAGTTGACAATCAGAAGAGATCATATGTAGGGCCCCCACCAAAGCCCATTGATTTTGCATGAATTAATCCCACAAATTTCATTATTTTGGAATTATGAAAATCATATTCATGCTTATTTTAAATCAAGAGAAACAAAAGATTATTTGAAAATTAAAGAAAATTTGTGAAAGTGCTTACCTGAAGGGAAATGTAGCAAGTTTATAAAAAAATGAGATTTTTTATTTTTTTTAAACCTAAAACCCTACGAAAAGAAGAAAAATTAATGACTTAGAAATTATTTGAAAACTGGAGTAGAATTAAAATTATTTGAGAAAAATCAGAGTTTTAAAAATTATTTAAAAATTGGAGTCTGGAAAATTATTTTTAACATCAAATGATGAAAAAAAAACAAAGGATGACATGTGGCCATTGGGATTGCATGCCAAGAGTGGCCATGCATAGCCATACACACGTGGCATTTTCTTCATTAATTCTCTGCTACATGACCACAATATATACAACCACCTTCAACTTGTTTCTTCATTAAAGTTTCAGCATAATTCAACTACGAAAATACTCACAAAACTTCACTTGGATTTCAGCCATTCGATCACCCTATTTGCAGCCACCTTCAGCTCGTTTCTTTACTAGAGTTTCAGCACAATTCAACCATGAAAATACCCACAAAACTTCACTTGGATTTCAGCCATTCAATCACCCTATATGCAGCCACCAAATCTACTAATATTTAGCCATATTTCTACTTAAATTAAAGAAACTTTCAGCCATAAACAATCTCTGTCTATACAACCATTGATCTCCACTGAAATGCAGCCATGAAACTCTATTACGTGGCTACAATTCAATCATCCAATTCTATTAATTTTTAGCTAGGAACTAACACCTTTTACACTTGAATTTTATCCACATGTTGCTGGCATATGCTACTACCACTAATGCGATATCCACTAGTTGCTGTTATTTTTCAATTCTCCCACCAAAATGCAAGAACAAAAAAAGAAAACGATTCATGATTAGTACCTCAAACCAGCTAAACGCTTTACTGTCTTCAATGTTACAATATTCATGTTTGCCATTCTCAGATTCTCCTCTCTTTCACCGAAATTCAAAGCTATAATCTCCATTAGAAAATTTCAAAACATCTTCCAATCATCCGTTGAAATTCGTAGTTGTGATCCTCAAAATCTCTCACTGAGATTCATGGCTACAATATGCTAATCCTCATGTCGAAATCCATGGTTGCATCCATCTGAAATGTGCCTGTCTTACAATATGATGACTTCTAAAATCTGGCGATGATCAGGTATGGTGATGGTAAGTTAACCTGCTGCAACTCCTCCATGGAGACATGAACTGGTGGTAATCAGGAAGATAATGAAGATGTTGCTCCTTGTTTTCAATTGCAATCGACAGTAGAGGAGATGATGCCGATAATAGTGATCTTTCTTTAGAAGTGATGTCAGTGTCCAATTTAAGTTTTCGAGGTGCATGACGGTCTCTAGTTGCGAACAAGATGAGATGAAGAATGGCGAACACCGATCTGGAACTACAAAAAAATCCCTTGTGATGTGCACAGAAAACCCAAAAAGAATAGTGACGCCGATAGAAATCTTGCTTCTACTAGAGACTATGTCATAGTGTGAATCTTCTCTACTCGAAACTGGCCATGATGACCTCAACCCCACCATCAGCAAGAAACAGAGAGGAATAAAAAAAAAAAACGTAGAAACAAAGCAATCCTCAAAGAGCAAGGAACAGGTGGGATTTAAAGAAAGTAAGAGCATGATTTTTATGTATCTAGTTCAGGGAAGGAGCAAGGCATTAAACATTCACAAGAGACAAACATACAAAAACCAAGCCAAAACAGAGCATGCATGTGGGAAGTTAGATCTAGCCAAGCAAACGAGTGGCCCTTAATGTCCACACCACTCAACAAATCAATCTTAGAAAAAGCAGTTGAAAATGAGAGTGAAACAGTGGGGAAATGAGAAACGAGAAGCTCATAGTAGCTTTTCTTGGAATGCTCCCTCATGACCGAGAGTTCCATGGCTTCCAACTCTTCTTTTTCTCTTTTTCAGCTGGTACTCAACCCCTATTTTTCTATTCAGCTCCCCCTTCCCACCTTACTTCCTGTTTCCACTCTCTCCTCTCTATAGAGCTATTCTTGTTAACAACATTACCTAACTCATCCTCCTCTGAAAACCCTTCCCCCATTCCAGTCATCTCTCTCTCTACCTTTTTGCTCTGTTTTCTTTTTCGCCCAAGCCTCTACCAGCTCCATTGTTTACCGCTCAACCTCCACCAACTCCATTGCTTTAACCACCACCATGGCAAGGTGGTCACATCCTTGTCACACGTCTCATGCATGTAGCTCACCTATGGAAGTCGTCCCATACTCCCTTCTATAGAGATGCCCAACTCTTCCCGAGTGGCCAGCAAATGATGAGAAAAAAACTTTGGTCCACAAGAGGGGTCTACAATTGGATAAACTCTTTTTTAATCAATTCAAAACCTTTGAAGATGAACAATAAAATTTTAATTTCTATCTATAAAATCAAATATAATTTTATAAAACTTTTTCTTAAATCAAACAAAGATAATTTTTTTAATAAATCTTTTTTAATGAAATCAAACAGTTAATTTTGTAAAAATTCTTTTTCCTATTAATAATCTTTTTTGTATCAATAAAATTAGATTGAATTTTAATATTTTACATTGCATTTTAATATTTTTGTAAATAAAAGTATAAAGGTCTAGTTTATTTAATTGAAATATCTTTTTAGATAAAGTTATAAAAAATCATTTTTTAATAATATTTTTTAAAAACGCTTTTTTTTTTAAAAAAATAAAAATTAAAATTGAAATACTTTTGCAAATAAAATTATAAAAATTTAGTCTTTTCCTAAAAAAATGTAAATAAAATCATTTTGTTGTAAATAAAATTGCTTTTAATTAATTCTTTTAGTAACAATAAATATAAATAACTTTTTTTAAAAATTGAATACAAATAACATTGAATCAAATATTTTATTGAAAATGAATTGAAACGTTTTTTAAAATAAATAAACTAAAATCATTCATTCAAAATTGATTTTAATAAACTCCCTTGGAATTTCTTGAAAACTAATTTTTGAAATTTTTTTGTAATCAATTTAATAAATCAATTTGCATAATTTTCATTTATGTTTATACATTGTTATAATTTGATTTCATCATCATTCTTATATATATATTGATTTGTACATATTTATTTGTACGATTATATTTTTAGTATTCATAATTAATTAATTGTCACATATTCTTCCATTTGTTTAGTAAAAATCATAGGCATACGGGTTTAAAAGAGTGTCACGACTATTTTTCCAATAGATAACAAGACCCCGAATCTAGACTTGATTTTTATACACATGTTTTTACTTTTTTGATAGATAACTTGACTTTGAATTGATTTTTGTAGACGCGTTTCTTTTTTTTTTTTAAAAAAAAGAAGCCACAAATTTTCTTTCTTATTTTGTTTTAAAAAATGCACGTCTACAATGTGATTAGAGTATAGATATGTAATTAATGATAGAAAAAATGTAAGAGTATATGAAAAATTTAAACCAAGTACTAACAAATAAATATTTTAACATATTATAGAGAATGTGGTAAGGGCATGAAAAATATAAATAAGGTACAAAAAACAAAAATAGGTAACGAAATTACTAAGGTATAAGAATTGTAATTAGGGTATGAAAAAATGTGAGTAACATATAACATATAAGATTTTGTGATTACTAAAATATATATGACCAAGGTATTTAAGTACGAAAATGATGACTTACGTAAAAAATTATTTATGATTCATTTTATAGCATAAATTTTCTTAGAAAGGAAAAGAAAAAGAACAAGAGAAACCTTCCTTCTTGGCATAACGAAGAAGCCGGAAAATTTTCAATTAGCGGAAAATTCGCACCGGACTTTACCGTATTTGACCGACGAACAATTCGTTGGAATTATAATATTTAAAAATTTTAAATGAAAATATAAGTATTAGCTTTCTTTTTTTTAATTTTATTCCTTATTTCCTTGGAAGGAAATCAAAACTTTGTATATTACGTTTTTAGAATTAATATATGAATTAATTTAAAATTAATTATAATTCATTTATGGATTAATTAAAAACTTATTTGGATAAAGATAAATAAGGAATTTGAATGAAAATTGGGTGGAAACCCAACTAAATATTAACTCCATCGACAATTATTTTGAAATTAGGAATTTCAAATTTGAAAGACTTCTAAATTAATTCAACTTCTGAAATAGGAAGAATTGCAAATAAGTTAGACAGAGAGGCTCTACTGCCTATAAAAAGATCAGATTCTTCTTCAATCTCACTAATGAGAAGGGGAGAGATCCAATGGCAATGCTGGGGCAAGTTCCAATATTGTAAGTTTTGTTTGTTTTCTTTTCCCCTCATAAATTAAAACACATATATTTAAATTTATTTATATATTTATTTTTTCAATTTTTTTAATTTGTGAAACACTTGCTAGATTTTTTTTTTTTTTTTTGTTGGTTTTGTTAAATAAGTTTAGCATGTGCTTTTGGGCTGCCAGGAGCTTCTTCAATTTGTATTTTTGATAGATTTGATATAACAATTGTTAATTTTGTGTGAAATTAAGATGTTTTTAAGAGGGAAATAAAGAAGACGGCTATATTCGAGTTTAATTATTACATCAAAATGATTGAAAATCGTTCTTAATTTATATATATATATATATATATATATATATATATATATATATATATATATATATATATATATATTAAAATTTATTAAAATGTTATATCTTTTTAAATTATTTAATATTTACAAAGAGAAAAATAAATGAAATGAATTTAAAGTAAAATATAAAAATAATTTATTAATTTTAAATCTATTTTTTATTTTTCTTTCCAACAATTTTTTGTTTTATTTCTTTACCTTTTCTCTCGAATTTTCAAACCCAACCTATTAATAAAAGGTAATTTATAAAACCCGGTTAATAAAAGTTAATCTTTATAACCCAGTTAATAAAAGTTAATCTTTATAATCCGATTAATAAAAGTTAAAAGTTAATATTTATAACCCAGTTAATAAAAGTTAATCTTTATAATCCGATTAATAAAAGTTAATCTTTATAATCCGATTAATAAAAGTTAATATTTATAACCCAGTTAATAAAAGTTAATCTTTATAATCCGGTTATACTTTAATAAATAAGTAATTTTTGGATCTTATTATTAACTTAATTATATCTTTAAACTATTTGATTCATATTTAATTTATTTTTAAATAAATAAGTTTACTGAGTTATAAACGTGTTGATTGAGATGTTAATCATATAGACTTATATATGACTTAACTCAATTCAATAGGTAGTATTTTAGGTTTATATTTTTTATACGATTATTATCATGTATGTTAGAAAAATTAGGCTAATCCAACCTAAGTAGTCACCCTAGAGGGGGATGAATAAAGTAATGGTCTCTTTTTGCAAATTTAAATTGTATGAATGTAAAAGACAATCATATGTAAATATATAATAAAATAATATAAAAACAATTACATATGAATTAAGAGATTAGGGAAAAGAGAATGCAAATACAAGATTTTTATAGTGGTTCGGTGCAACCCAGCCTACGTCGACTCTCCTTTAGCTTCAATCCCAAGCTTAAGGTTCCACTATTTCAAGGCTTTCAAACCAAGCCTTCAAAGCAATACAATTGTATTATGGTTCTAATATACCCTTTTGGACTTTTGGCTCCAAACACCTTTTACAATCCTCAAGAGATATCACACCCTTAAACAATCTCTCAAGTGATACTCTACACTTGAGAATCCCTAAGTGATATCTCACACTTAGATTCTTACTTTCAAAGATAAACAAATAATTTTACAAAATCCTAATACAAAACTTTAGGCTCAAATGATACAAGAAAACTATGATTAAATAGTGCACTAATGATATGCAAGTTTTAGAACAATGATGCACTAAAAAACACTCTCCCAAGGCTCAGATATATTCAAGAAAGGTTTAGAAAGGTTAACTCTTGAAACAATGAAAATTAGAGTCTTTTTGCAGAGGAAAAATACCAAATTCGACCAATCGAGCTAAGGGTTGATTGGTTGACTAACCATTAGCATTTAATGTTTGGTAGGTGACTGTTGAATCTCGACTGCCCCTTGACCATACCTCGACCATTTGAGGTGGGGGTCGATTGGTTGAGGTTTAACCTTGGTCGGTTGAACAATCTCTTTGGAAGAGAGAGAGTTTTTTTGCACCCTTCAACTAGTTAAGCTGGTAGTTGACCGATTCCTCATCCGATTTAACTGGTTGAACTGTTTTTGGCTCAACAACCAACTTTTTCAACTTAAAACCTTTTAAACAAGTTTGGAAAACATTTGACACAAGGTTTTAGTTGAAAACATGAAATCATCCAATTTTAAAGGATTTAAAATGAAAAAACTCTTGAATGATTTTGATACATAAGTAAAGAATGTAATGCATCAAAATCCTAATGCTTCTACAACCTTACAAAGAGATCTTATGAAGTTTAGGTTTTGAAAAACACTTTTCTTTGAGGTTTTCTTCTTCTTTATGATTTCTCTTTGACTTAATTTATCTTTGTGATTGCCACTTTAAAAATCGTCTTACCTAAACACACTTGAAATATAATCATTAGTTCTAAATCTTATTTTGTTATCATCAAAACCGAGATTAACCAAACCTTGGTTTCACAATATACGTCCGATTTAGGTTTAGGTTGAGCTATATGGTATAATACATAAACTTCAATATCATATAAGCACGACCTACCAATACAAATTGTCACCCATAGGGTTATAGTTTCATTTTGGATTTCTAGAATTCTTCATTTTGCCATCCCTAGAATTTCACATCGAATTCTAAGTACAATGATTGAGTTTTGGTTTAAAATTTTCCCACACCAATTGGATTACATCGGGAGAATAACAATGATATCTTAGTTCACTTAGTATTTAAAATTTAAAATAAAAAAAAAAAAAAAAAAAAAAAAAAAAAAAAAAAAAAGATTATTATAAGTTATTTTTTTTTTTTTTAAATATTATTATTTATATTATATAAATTATATTATATATATTTTAATAGTTTTATTAATGATTTAATCATAAAACCAAAAGTATTTTTATTTTTTTTTTATTTTTCACAAATAATTGTATTGAATTTACATCAACAAAAAGTCAATAATATGATTATTTGTATTTTTATATATATATATATATATATATATATATATATATATATAGTATTCATGTTGATTAGTATATTAGTTTGTTTTTAAAATAAATGGGCAGGATTAGTTGGATTAGTTAGAAGAAAACATTCTAGTCTCCATGTGAATGTTTGATTTTGATCTACAAGTTTGTAATATCAATAGTATTTTTTTAAAAATAATGATTTTGACTTTGATTTAAACGGAAGTGGACGTTTTTAACCTTACTATATGCCAAGTTAATGATAATATTTTTGCCATGAAAAAGTTCATATATATGTTGTGATTGAGGAATAATGTACATGAAATTGGAGATCGTTGTTTTCTTCCACGCCTTTGTCAATGCTTTTATGAACATGCTAATTGGGTGCCACCTTCAAAAATTAGAGTTTCTTTTTATTTTTATTTTCTTCCTTTCCTCCGTACATTAGTTTGATTTTACACATATAATATTAAATTTTTGTTTAAAACACTATTTTATATTTACAAATTTGCTCTAAAAACACTGTTTAAAACAAATTTTAAATACCTTTTTAGAACAAAGTTGACGGACTTTAATTGTGAAAATAAATATATGAAATAAAGATATAAATACACTAAAATCCCTACAAAATAATACTATGCTATTAAGAGAAATTATTATTAAATAATTTATTAATCTACTCATAAATAAATATTTATTAATTTATAAAAAGTATTATATTTTTGTACTTGTAGATATATGACTATTAAATCTGAAAACAATGAATGTGGTAGAAAATTAATACATGAAGGATAAAAAACCAATGTTTTTAAAATCGGATCAGTATCGAATCGGAAAGTTACTGGTTCACGGTTCACTAGTTGGACCGTAGTCGAACCGCTGTCGAACCGATGACGTTATAAATATGTAATTTATATATTATTAAAATTAAAAATAATTATAAAAAATTTAAAATATATATGAATAAATTAAAAATCAATAATATTATTTTATATCTTTGATATTGAAATATATATAATATTTAAATGTGAATATATTAAAAATAAAAATTTAAACTAATTTTATTATTTTAAAAAATATTATATTATTTTTATTTAATATTATAAAAATGTTAAAATCTAATGTATATTATTTTGTTTGGCACATTAGATAACAAAGAGCATGTAGCTGAGTGGTGTCGTGGGCTGATAGTAGAACTTGAGGTCCAAGGTTTCAAGCCTTCTTGGTGGAGGAGGCTTGTTATATTTTTTTCATTGATATTTAGCAATCCCATATTGGATTCTCAGAGAAAATAGGTTGCCAAGAATGCCTATAAAATCCATCCTCACTTAATTCAAAGGCATCACTTGGGCTTAAGACCCAGCCCATGATATTGTGGTGGCGGGTATGGGCTTTGTCACAATAAGATAAGGCCCAACGTGGTCTTTAGCCCAAAACATTTAAACCCAATAAACCCTACCATGTTTACAAAATAAAGGGGTCAAGAATTGTTCGGTTCATTTAGAACCGATTTCATCGGGTCACTGGTTTGATCGTCGGTTCAGGCGGTTTGATACCAGTTCAATACTTAAAACGGTTTAATAGAGCAAATCGGATCGAAAATGCGATCGGTTGAGGGTTGGAAGTCGAAGATTTTATTATTTTAGTAACGTTATTAGTTCATGGAATATTCATATGTTTTGGGTGGATAAGAATAATCGATAAAAGAATAAGATTAAGAATAGGAAGAGTACACTTCACTTGTACAGTGGGGCCCATTAATTTTTTTAGGGATATCGACGGCGGAGGTTATATGTATATATTATAAAAAATAGTAAGTGGGCCCATGTGGGAATCGTGAGAGGAGGCCCTACTTTACTCCCCTGTAACTGCCAACGCGTCCCTCAAATTCAAAACCCTCGTTTCTTTTTCAAACTTCTACACCACTCTGTCTTTCTCCTTTCTCTTTCCCTGTTTCTGTGATTCAATCACTCACAATCTCTCAAAAATCCCAAGCTTCTTCTACTCTCACCAACATTTACGTATGTATTTCCTCTTATTTCTTGACATTTTTTTTTTTTGTTTTTGTTTAGTAGCAGCTTCAATTTTTGCCTTTGAGTTTTCTAATTTCTACTTGAAACGAACGGAATGCATTCTTTGATTTTTCAGTTTTCTATTCATTTGGCTTGTTCTTCAGTTCTGTTGGGTTTGATGTCTTCTTTGTTTTTGAGTCTTCTTTGATGTTTCGTTCTCGTTAACTTTTTTAATGCTTTTTGGTTGCTGAGAAAATATAGGGAGTTGAAGTCCTTGGTTTAGAACTAATCATTTTGTTGGAAAGGAATTTTCTTAATTTTGTTTGGTATGAGGAGAAAATATCAGAAAAAAGGGATATGAAAATCTCGAACATGGTCGGAAAAGGACAAGGAACAGTGGCATGTGCTCGACATGTGCCCTGGGTTGCGTCTTACTTTTTTTGGGTTGAGGTCTCCTGAGCTTTTCTTCTTATCTTTAACCATACTCTTGATTTAAGTTGGAATCTCTACACACGTGAGCGGCATTAAATTTTATTTTTTATTTTTTTATGTTTTTTGAAATTTCCATTAATGCTGGGAAAATATAGGAAGAAAAGGAGACACTGAAATCTTGGTTCAAATTCAATGTCTGCAGTCTTTATGCAATTGGATGGAGTGGAGTTTAATTTCTTTGTCTGCAAAATATTAGGAAAAAAAATGAAATTTTTGATTGGATTATTGATTACTTGGATCTGAGTGCAATTGAATTTCATTGCTTAGTTTTTGGGTTCCTATCAATGTGCTTATTTTTTACATTTGTGGTGTTTCGTTGCTGAGAAAATGTAGGAAGTTGAAGACATTCAAATCTTGATTCAGGTATTCACTGTTTTGACCCTTTGCAAAATTGAGTGGAATTGTTGGTGCCTCGATATTTCAGTTCATGGTTTGCAATTGAAACAAGAACAAAGTGTCATTTTGTCTTTTAATTTCCATCAATGCCATTTGGTTGCGGAGAAAATATACGAAATAAAAGGACATTAGTATCCATTCAGAGTAACCTTTATAGTATAGAGTGAAAAAGAACTTCTTGACTTGGCTTTTGGGTTCTTAGTTTTTCATTGATAGTGAAGCATTCTTAAACCATTTTCTGAAATTTCTTGTCTCTTTACTATCTTTTTCCTTATTTAATTGTATAATCTGATGTTGGTACTATTTACATTGTTCATTGACCATAATGCAATGATCGTTTATTTATTTATCATTTCTCGGTATATTCTTGGTTTGTTATTCTATTGTCTCTAGATATTCAATATATCAATATGCTTTCGCAAGCTTTTGTTAGTGTAGTTTTCAATTATTGTCAATCTTATAGAAATTTGATATAGTGATGCTTTATCTTTTATTACCTTAGAACAATCTACAATGGTTTTATCAATTCCTGGAACTTCCACTCTGAAGCCACCCAAAAAACGGCCATTTGAAAACCATGATCACCATCAATATCAAAGTTTTCCTCCAAAATTCAGGCGTCCAAAGGTTGATGCTGTGCGGGATTGGCCAAGATTGTGTGGAAAATTTACTCCTCCAACTGATTCAAATGTAATTGGAGATAACATTGCTTTTGGGACAGCTGGAAACTTGCAAGCTCCTGTCGCGAACGGTATTCAGGGGAGCCCGTCCACAATTGATGCTGAAGTCACAAGGGATAAAGTTCCTAGAAGTTATCCTCCACGTAAAGTCTTGAAGAACTATCCTGTTGTAAGGGATTTTCCGGCAGGTTTCAAATCTGCTTCTTCCTCTACAAACAAGAATTCTGCTAGTGAGAAGTTCAATGCAGAACCTAGACCATTAGAAATTATAGAAACATGTCCTAAATCACTTGGATGGGAAATGCAGGGTGGCAGGGCTTTCAATGGTGCCTTAGAAAGGAGTTCTTATGAAGAAAGTAATGAAGTTAAGAGGAAGATTGGAGGGGAAGTTGGTGAAACATCTGGTGCTGTGGGCGAATGGGTTGGTGATGCAAAAGAAGTCTGTATTTTGCTTGGACAGGAAATTCAGGTTGGGGATTCTTTCCAAAGTGCCTTGGAAAGGAGTTCTTGCAAAGAAACTGGAAATGAAATTCAGAATAACTTTGGAGGAGATGTTGCTGAAACATACAAAGTTGAGGTCAAATGTGGTGTTGATGCAAAAAAAATGTGTACTTCACTTGGACAGGTAAAGCAGGGTGGGGGAACTTGCAACTGTGCTTTAAAAAGGAGTCCTTGGGAAGCAACCATCAATGAATTTTGGGACAAGTTTGGAGATGTTGGTGAAACATCTGGTTTATTGGTTAGACAGGGTGGTGACACAAAAGAAATCGGCATGCACCCCCAATTAGAGCGGAATTTGCTCCAATTGGATCCTTGGTGCCAGACTTTTGGAAATAAAGCTGGCCGAGGCAAAAGCGTGTTGAGAAGTACTGGGAAGGAAGTTGAAATATGCAGCAAGGACCAGAGTTCCATGGACCATCAGACAATTGTTAACAACAGTAGAGTGCAGGGGGCTCTAAATCTGTTCCAAGAGTTATTGGAAAAGCTCACACATGAAGCAAGTCTAACAATGAAAAAAGTTATTATTAGTAAGCTTCATGTGGAGGCAGCAATGACTCTCAAGAGGCAACAAAAGTGGGTTAACACAACCAAACGACTAGGACATGTTCCTGGTATTGAAGTTGGTGATACGTTTCGTTATAGGGTTGAGTTGTGTATTATTGGCCTTCATAGTCATTTTCAGAATGGCATAGATTACATGGAGAAAGATGGAAAAATATTGGCCATTAGTATTGTTGATTCTGGCCGTTATGCCAATGACAAGGAATCTTCTGACATCTTAATATATTCGGGTCAAGGTGGAAACCCAATGGTTGGACATAAGCAGGCTGAAGACCAGAAACTGGAACGAGGAAACCTTGCATTGAAGAATAGCATGGACGCTAAAACTCCTGTAAGAGTTACTCGGGGTTTTCAAGCTACAAAGGTGACTTCCCAGGGATACACTTATGATGGTCTGTATTTTGTGGACAAGTATTGGCAGGAAATAGGTCAATTTGGTACACTCATTTTTAAATATCAATTGAAAAGAATTAGAGGACAACCAAAATGTAATCTAAGAGAATTCAATGAGTCAAAAAAATCAAAAGTACGCTGGAAAATTACGTTCAATGATATTTCACGTGGCAGAGAATTGAACAAGCCGAAAAAATCAAAAGTACGAATGAAAACTATTTTAAATGATATTTCTCAGGGGAAGGAGGAGAGGCCCATCCGTGTGGTGAACACAATTGATGATGAGAAACCTCAACCCTTTAGTTACATTGCCCGAATGGTATATTTAGAGAGTTCCAACTGGTCCATTCCAAGTGGTTGTGATTGCACTGATGGATGCTCGGATTCTGTGAAATGTGCTTGTGTCCTCAAGAATGGAGGAGAGATTCCATTTAACTGCAGTGGGGCTATTATTGAAGCAAAGCCTTGGATTTATGAGTGTGGTCCTTTGTGCAAGTGCCCTCCTTCTTGTAACAATAGAGTCAGCCAAAATGGTATCAGATTCCCATTGGAGGTTTTCAAGACCAAATCAACTGGATGGGGTGTTAGGTCTCGAAATTATATTCCATCTGGAAGTTTTGTATGTGAGTATGCAGGCGAGCTAATCCAAGACAAGGAAGCTGAACAAAGGGTTGGTAATGATGAGTATTTGTTTGATTTAGGTGGTGGAATGAATTGTCTCGAATCGCAACTAAATTCTTTTGAGGCCATGGATGATTTACAATCAAGTTCTTATAAAGCCAAGGACTATGGGGCATTTGCCATTGATGCAGCCAAGTTTGCAAATGTGGGAAGATTTTTCAACCATAGTTGTTCGCCTAACCTTTATGCCCAAAATGTCCTTTATGATCATGACGACAAGAGGATGCCTCATATAATGCTATTTGCTACCAAGAACATACCTCCCATGCGAGAATTAACGTATGATTACAATTATATGGTGGGTCAGGTTCGCGATATTAATGGGAAAATCAAGAAGAAAAGGTGTTATTGTGGTTCTCGAGAGTGCACGGGCAGGATGTACTAAGGAGTTTTGTCCTAGAAATGTGCAGCTATGGTTGGTAAGGCAACTCTATTTGCTCTTCTTATAGTTTACTTTGTTTATGGAATTGTTTTAGATTGGTCTAAAAGAAGTTATTGAGGCTATGTTTGGTTTATGAAAAGTACTAATAAAGAAAAAATGATGAGAAAAATGATTTTTTTTATTCTTTATTTTATGTTTAGATACCATGGAAAAAGAGGGGAGGGAAAATGTTAACAAATTTTCTTTCCTATTTTTTCAGAGAAAGGTGAGGAAAGCCGGGGAAAATGGATTTCTCAATAATTTAATTTTTTTCTCTCAACTTTTCAATTAAAATCCAAAGTAAGAGAGATTTTATAAATTTTCCTTATATATATATTTTTTTCTTATGATTTTCCTCTTTATTTTCGTTCCTTGAGGTACCAAACATAGCCTAAATGCGGAACTTTTGTTGTACCTATGTTTCAAGTTGAATTGCTCATTTGTAAAGACGCCAAGTTAACTTTAACAATTTAAATGGCAATTCTTTATGGGCTTATGTCAACTTTTGTTGTAATTTTAATGGGTTAGTGTAGACTTGTGATGAGACATTAAGGATCCTAATTTGTTTTTATCCCTTTACTTGTGTTGGTCTTGATTTGATTATTTTGTTGCCTTTAGAAGGATTATTAACTTCTAGTTTTCACATTTATACAAATTATCTTAGATGGGGTAAATAATTTGTAACTTCTACATTTTTGTGTACTCTAACATTAGCAGGTGAGATGGTTTGAGAGTATTAATTTGGAAAGGAAAGTTTGAGATTTTAGCAAAAGCTAATTTTGGTTAAATTAAGAATGGGATAGATGTGTTACTTTCTTCTTTAAGAAATGGTAATTTTGGGAATGACATGGTAATTTTAGAATGGTAAGCTGCCATTTGATACTAGCGGTCGACTTCCATTTTGGGGAATCTCTATGGATAACCTATGGAGTGATTAGAGTGTCCGCTTGAGAGTGATTTTGAGGTGGGTGGGTGTGCTAGAAGTGCCCTCATTACAAAAATTTTGGACATCACTCCTCGGTGATTCTTATAAAAATAATTTTTTTATATGACACATTATTAGAAGTGCATGTATTATTTTTTTTTTTTTTAAATATTCGAACACTATAGTAAAACTATTTTTTGATAAATGAATACTTATTAATTTAGAGAGTATTATGTTTCTACTGTTCTATACTTGCACATGTATGACTTATAAATCCAAAAATGGTAAATGTGGTCAAAAGTTAATACATAGAAGTTTAAAAGGCTCTAAAAAAGAAGAGATGATTATTAATTGTAGAAGATGTAATGATGGTAGAAAGGAAGAGATGTTATGTCAAAACTTAATAGTCTAAAGATAAAAATGTTTCAATTATGTGATGGTTATGAGAAAGATTTGAATTGAGAAAATAGAACTAATAAAAAGTTACTTAATACCATATTATGAATGTTTATTTGCTATTTTTCTTTATGTAATTCTTCAATTATTAATTTGTATTTCCTTGTCCCCTTAGGGATTTGTAAATAAATTATTATCTTATTTATCGAGGTCTTTTTGTACATGATAGTCACAAAAACTTAATAAAACAAAAATGTGATACCCAGATTCGTTCCTAAATGGGCTCTAAACAGAAATAAAAAACTTTATAAAACAAAAATGTGATACCCAGACTCGCTCCTAAATGGGCTCTAAACAGAAATAAGGTCAATTTTCGTTAAAGAATGAGTACAAGAAGCTATTATCATTATCTCCAACCCTCTCTTATCTTTCAAAACAGACAATTTAGAAGGTATGTATTCAATGTGAGTGGCATAGCAGAGATATTCAATCCTGTTGTTCCTAGAGAGGGTCAATTGTTGATGATGAAAGTAGGATGTTATTGATTCCATAAGGATGCACATGGGTATTAGTGGGCCAAAGCTAAAATCAAGTTCCATGTTGAAATTAAATAGGAACTGCTATGATTCAGAGGGGTCCTAATTTGAGACCACACCTAACATTGTGTCCCATTTTCTAATCTTTGTTTCCATCTTTAATTGGGTGATACAAATGCATGAAATGTTAATGATTCTTAAGCAATGGTCAGTACTGCTACTGTAAAGGTTTGCAAGGTTATTTTTCCTTTCAGTAAGTAACATTGTTCTTACTTTTATATTGATTTTGCTTTTAAGGTGAGCTTTTTTCTCTATTCCAGAATGGAGACTTGACTGTAACACAGACTTTTTTGGAATCAAATGATGCTGGTAATACACAAAGACTCTTGGAATCAAATGGTGACGACAACGGTAACATATGTGATTTGATCAAAGGAAATTAAGGGTAGTTGTACAAAATTATTATGTAACCATGTAATTATGCTGATTTATGTGAAACTTATTCCTCTATAAGTTTCGAACCGATGTACTCAATAAAAAGCTAATTTTTGAGGAATTTTAGACATGCTTTTGATAAAAGCAATATTTCTTGTTGGAAGTATCTTCATGCCTTTGGTAAAGAGTAGGCAGCAACAACAACAAAACAAAGGTGAACTTAAGCTTTAAAAAGAGCCCTTGACTTCATGCAAATTCAATGATGTTAGTTGATTGAACATCTCCATTTGTTTGTACTTGGTTCTATTTGTTTATACTCTTATTCCATAATTTGGATTTCGATCGAAAATTCAATTTCCCTGAAATATAAAGCATGAAATAGTGAAAGAAGTGTAATCAAATGATTCTTGAGTCAAGATGACCAAATTGGTCTTTTAAGTAGAAAGTGCCTGGTTATGGACAGTTTTTTCTGTTTATTAGTAGGTTATCAATCTTCTTGTTGAAAACATGCATATACACCCACTTGCTTTACATCCACACAATCTTTGAAGTAAAGAAAATAACGAATTAAGAAAAATGATTTTTTTTTAATTTTTAGTTTTACTACAAAGAAAAAATAAAAAATAAATAAAAATTATTTGAAAACTATGTATTTTCAAATTATTTGATTTTTATATAAAAGAATTAAAATAAATAATATATAAAAATGATTTTTCAAATTTTAAATTTATTTTTTATTTTTTTTTTCATTTTCTTTCCTTCTATGTTTTCTCTTTCCATTTTTTTTGTTCTCTATGAACCAAATATAGAACTAGATACTATGGACATTGGAACCCATGTAATCATATGATCTCCTGGATATATAATGCAGCAAGCTGTTCCAAACTATAAGTCAATCCACTGTAACCCATATAGCATCACGCCCCGATGATGATCTCGATAATCCCACGATCAAATCCCTGTTGATATCCTCCCATTTCCACTTGACAATAAAGAGGGGTCATAAGAAACCTGTTAGTCTTTAATGCTTTGCTCTAATCTATTAGCATACAAGACATTGCAAGACAAAAGTGGCTATGCCTTTCTTCATTCCCATCCACCAAAATACTTAATACATCTTTGTCCCACCAGGATGTATTGTGTGACGAGAACAATGAGCCTCCTCTATGAGTTCTCTCCTCAAATCCTCCACATTTAGCACACACAAGTGTGAACGATATCGAAGAGTACCCTTCTCAACAATGGTTAAATCAACATTATCACCATGATGAGCCTCCTCTAACATTAGGGCTAACTAAGGATTACTATACTGAGTTATTTGAATGCGAGCTATTAATACTGATTGTGGTAGCATGCTGTCCAGTATCTTACTTCCATTTTGAATACGAAGTTCCTTTAACTCTTTATGTAGCTCCTTTAATTGATGACTCCTTTCTACCATTAATGTTGTCATGCTACCACCTTACTCTCGATATAGTGCATCGACCACAACATTAGCCTTCCTTGGATGATACAGTATGGCTAAGTCATAGTTATTAATGAGCTCAAGCCATCATCTCTGTCTCACGTTGAGCTCCTTCTAAGTGAACAAGTACTTTTCACCATACAAATAGTGCCTCCAAATCTTCAAAGTGAAGATTACTGCTGCCAACTCTAGTTCATGAGTAGGGCAAAACCCGTTCATGTGGCTTCACTTGGTGGGATGTGTGGGCTATCACCTTGCCATTCTGCATGAGTACACAACCCAAGCCTCTAAGCGAAGCATTACTATATACCACATATCCTCTTGAACTTGTTGGCATTGTAAGTATTAGGGCTGGCACTAATCAATCCTTGAGCGCTTGAAAGTTCTGCTCACACTCATCAAACCATGTGAACTTCACTCCCTTTTGTGTCATTCGAGTCAATGGTACTGTAATCTTAGACAAACCTCAATGAATCTTTGATAATAGCTAGCAAGACCAAGAAAGCTGTGAACCTCAATCACAGTAGCTGGCTTACACCATGACACAATTGCCTTTACCTTCCCTGGGTCCATAGAGACATCCTCACCAGAGATGACATGCCCTAAGAATGCCGTATGATCTAGCTAGAACTCACTTTTTCAACTTGACATGCAATTGGTCTTAAAGAGTTTGTAAGACCATGTGAAAGGTATGTACGATGCTCTTCTGAACTAAGTGAGTAGGCTAAGATATCATTGATGAAGACTACTAGGAACTGGTCTAAGTAAGGGCCAAAGACTTGATTTATCAAGTCCATAAAGGTTGCGTGCGCATTTGTCAATCCAAATGGCGTCATCAAGTACTCATAGCAGCTATAACGAGTCCTAAACACCATCTTGGGAATATCTTCAACCTTAATGCGAAGCTGATTGTCACAGGATGCTTCAAATGACCCTCCCCATGGGCTTATATAGGAGGAGGGAAGCTTCTGGAGACTCCTGGAGCCATCTACACTAAGCCATTGGTGGGAAGAGTGTGGAAGGTTCTAGAAATGCCTAGAGATGTCCACACATCTCTACACTATGGAGGAAGGCATGGGAGGAGTCCAAGGCTTTCTAGAGACTTCTAGGAATCTCTTGTATATTCTTGTACATAGGGTTGTACATAGAATAGGGTAGGATGTTCTAGAATATTCTTGATTTGTAAGGAACCCTCCAAGGTTCCAAAGAGTTCCCTTGGTGCCTATAAATAGGTGAGGGCCTTATTTGGCCAAGGCACCACCCAAATCACTTCCTAACCAAGCAAGTGAGCATCCAAGCACTTGTAAAGGCTTCTTTGAGTAATAAAGAGCTTCCATTCTTTCAAGGGTTGCCTACCAAGCTTCTTGAGCTTTTGAGTCGCAAGTGTCTTAGCCGAGCAAGCGAAGCATTGGGGAGTAAGGCTGACTTAGCAAGATCAAGCGTCTTGGCTTGTCTAAGTGCCGCACGAGCTTAGTGAACGACTAAGTCCATGACATGATGGTATCTTGAGCACAAAACTATCTTCGAAAAGACAAACACCCCCTAAAGCTAATAAAATAAATCATTAATTAATGGTAACGGGTATCAATTATGAATGGTAGCCTTATTTAACTCTTGATAATCTATGCATAACCTCATAATACCATCCTTCTTGTGTAACAAAAGGATAGGGGCTTCCCACAATGACACACTAGCTTGTATGAATCCCAGGTCCAATAATTCCTACCATTGGACCTTTAGCTCCCTAAGCTCTGCTAGAGCCATACAGTATGGTGCCTTGGATATTAGTGTAGCGCTTGACACCAAATCTATAGCAAAATCCATCTCCCTCTTGGGTGGTAATCCGGGCAAGTCCTCTCGAACAACCTTTAGAAACTCACATGCCACTGGTATGTCCTCAAGTCGTGGCTTTGCAATATCACTATCCACAACATGAGCTAGGAAGCCCCAACAACCTTACCTCATCAACTTATCTATCTGCATCGCTGAGATCAAATATGGTGGTGCTAAGATCCCTGAACACTTAACACTAAACTTTAGGACACCTAGTAATTTGAAAATTACACGTTTCTCAAAACAATTGACAGAAGCCTGATATACGGCTAACCAATCAATCATGAGAATAACATCAAAGTCTCGAATAGCCATTAGTACCAAGTCTACTAGCAACTCCCATTGACTGATGGTCACTACACATCCTCTATATATTGTGTCAACAATCACTTAATCCTCTACTGGAGTAGTAATACTCAAACTTCGATCTAAGGCACCCGCTATAAGAGGTAAACTTGCTACAAATGTAGGTGAGAAAAATGAATTTGTTGAGCCAGGATCTATTAGAACCTTGGCTTTTTGATCACAAATAATAAAGATACTTGCTACTATTGTGGGTGCAGCCTCCAAATCCTGCTGAATTATGACAAACACTCTCCCCTGAGTTTGACCTCCTGAATTTTGCACTGGTTGAGCAGTATTGGGCTTAATCTACCTTAAGACATGGCTGTCAAGACTATGTTGAGTAAACTGTCTTTGTGGTAGCTGGGTGGGTGGATGGTAATGAGTCTGACCAGGCATCCTATGCCGTGGTCGCAAAACTGGACGGTATTGTGCCTAGGTAGTTGGTCGGTACTACGACTTACTAGGTGGGTGAAAATGTGGTCTGATATGAGGTGCTACACGTATCATTAGCTGTACTGTCTGACCACCCTTAGGACAATATTGTCTAAGATGTCCCATTTGCCCACATGTGTAACAAAGTTTTAACTCTTGACTCAGCACCCCTGTCCTCGCTAACCTAACAACGCGTTGTACATGACCTCCTACCTGAACTCTCGATGAAGTACCACCTCATCTCTTATGACCTTGATGGCTTTTATTTCGAGCCTCTCTTCTGGGAATCTCGATCCCGACATAACTTTTGCATCACTCTCTCCACCATAAGAGCTTGGTCTACAATATCTACATATCGATCTAATCTCAATACTTCTACTTAACTCTGGATAGTTGGTCAGATTCCTCCCTAAAACTTGCTAGTCTTCCTACTTTCCACCAGCATAATAGCATCAAACCTAGCTAGTTGGGTGAATTTGGCCTATATACTCGGCCATTATTTTATCTCCTTAGGTTAACTCCTTAAACTTTGTCTCAAATTTCTCTCAAGCGCTATAAGGGAAATAATTCTCACCCAAAGCCTCTACAAATGCTCGCTAAGTATTGATCCCCTCTCTAACAAATACTGGCTCAGTCAAGCGCCGCCACTGAATGGCGTCCCCCTCTAACATAACGATGGCTAGCTCCACCATCTAGCTCTTGGGACATCTCATCCTGAAGAATAGCTTCTCCAACTATTGTATCCATGCCTTGCTACAAATGAGTCTGTGCTCCCTCGAAACATGTGAGGCTGATACCAACTAAATTGTTCAAAGTAGTTTGTTTGCACTGACATAGCCCCAAGTCGAGAAGTCATAGATTGGGTATGTTGCTCTACTATATTAGCTAAACTCCCCACTAGCCTCATCAAACCCTCCATACTCGGGGCATCATCCCCAACTTAGTGATCTAGGTCGAAATGCCGATGGTCTCACCATGGTGTCCAATTTGTAGAAAATACTTAAAGTACCAATACTTCAATCTCTTATAATTTATCTTTATGATACTCTATTTAATACATTCTAGGGTTTGACACTAAAAGTTTTATTTATTTGTTTATATATTTATTATTATTGAATAATAATTGTATAATATGCTTATTGTTTATTTATTAATTCAATATTCTTATTTTACTCACCCAATATGAGAACATCAAGTTTCATGGAGTCTTCTTAAATCTAAAGATGATAATCTAATTCCTGCTTGGTTTAGAGTAGGGAAGTTCTCCTAATAACTCTGATAAAATCCCTTTGATCAAAGTTGGAATCTCCAAGATTAACACACTTTTGTCCCAAACCGATCAAATAGTGTTAGAACTCACTAAAAGAACTAGATCAAGATCACTTTTTATCATCCTATTTTAATTGCTTAATAGAAGTTAATCTATAGTAACATCTATGATTCTATACTAGTACTACAGGTAGAAGTATGCAAAACCTATAACCTAAGTTCTAATACCAATTGTAGTGACCTTGCTTTAAGGGTCCACTAGTAGATAGTGATCCTATCACATATCAAAACCAAAAATACTCAAATTGTGGAACAAGAGCAACTAATGTAAAGACAGAGAAATATGTGGATAAAAAAAAAAAAAAACAAAATTCTATTTAAGATTAAAACAAAAACACAAAAGTGGAGTAGTTTTGGTCTTAAGGCCGCATATAATTTAAAAGTAACATATGTCTAAAAAGGAAAAGGGTATTAGAACCCACAAACTAAAGATAACTAAATAATGTCAAATAGGCCTTAAGGCTCACTTTCAAGGATCGACCCTAGTCCTAGCTCAACCTCAACTAGACCTATAAGCTCCTCATTTGAAAAAAAAAAAAAAAAAGATTAATTGGAGTGAACAAAAAGTTCAATGAATAGTCATGATGAACAGGTGTTAGGATGGTTAGTTCACATTAAAGACAATTCTGAAACATATTTATAATAGATTTGGTAATTAAAAACTAGAATAAAATAATCATAATATTATTTAAAGAACGCATGAGATATAAAACATGCAATCATAGGTCTAGACATATCTAGGGTCAATTGATTAACAACACACAAGCCTATTACCTATGAACCCCACGTCTACATTGTCTTCAAGGTTTTAATACCTCGAATCACAATATCAAAAAGCTTATCTTTTGGTTATCCCATTAAGGGCATGATAGAGTGTACTCTACTGCTTTGGGCTTTATCCTCTAACCCAACATAAAAACCTTCAATCCCACCTTAAGCTCCCTAGCTATATAAGTGTTGTGGAGTCCATAACAAAGCTGCACAAAATACCTCATATGGGTGTACATGTTTTCATGCCCATCATATATTAATGTCCAAAAGTCTAACAATTATTATATCATAACACAGTATGTAATGCCATTGATTATAAACATATGCATGGTAATAAATAAATTCTTGAAGGCAAGGTAATATTTATTTTTGCAAACTCAATATAAATCATGTGCATTTGACCAAATGAAAATTTATCATATATCTCACGCAATTACTAAAATTAAACAAGTAATATATAATGACATATATAAAATATATTTATTTTATGAAAAACTTCATAAAATCATGTATACTATAACTACTCACAAAAATTCTTGTAAACAAAACTAAAGCAAAACTTGCAGTATAATGACTTATAAAGTCTAAATTCTCTGATAACAAAAGAAAATTTAGGTAGACTTCAAGAACCAAAAATTCCATAAAAAATGATTCTAAAGTTCTCGTAACTTTTTATTCTTATTGACAAATGTATTTTTTTAGAAATGAAAAGCTAGGCAAATAAAGTCCAATTCAGGTGAAACTTGAGCCAAAAAATTTGTTGATGAGTCTAAAAACCTCTGAAATCAATTTCTAAGTGAAATGGTCATCAAAGACCATCAATTAAGCCTCAACCTAAATAGTTCTAGATTGCCCTAAATTAGTTTCGGATTTTCCCTAAATCAATTCCAGATTTGCCCAAAACAGAGTATGTCACAATACTACTAAATTTCTCAAATTTTCTCATATAACAAATAAGTTCCAAAAATTATGAAACCCTCTAAATCTAATATATGATGAGTCTAATTTTTTTTTAAAAATAATTTATAAACCTAAAACAATTCTAATAATACCAAAATCATAAAAAATAAAAGTTGTCTTAGCATACTTTGTAGAAAAATCTATTAATGTTTCCTTAATTATTTCCCCATGAAAATGAATTCAAAATTGCATTAAATAAGACTCTAAATCTTTATTTTTGTTTTCTTATGCATCTCTTGGGAATTTTTTGTACTAAGTTATTAACACCCAAATGGGATGAAATTTATAGGCCAGATTCCTTAGGGAGTCTAATATTATATAAAAATAATTTGAAGTATAATATTCTTCAAATTAATTCTAAAAATTTTGAGAAACATAATTGGTTCAATCTGTCTTTATGAACCTCTCCTTTGTGTTTCCCAATCCGTCTAGAATTTTCTCATGGGGCAAACATGCTCCAAATGTAACAAGAACTCATTATCAAGTCTATTATTAGATAAAAAATAATTTGAGGTTTTAATACTTTACCAAAAAGGTCCATAAGACTCAAAAGTCACCAACTAATCATATATATATATATAGTATAAAAGGGTATTTCTCATTCTTGGGAAATCCCTTTTTTCCATGAAGTTGCCTCCATAAACCCTACTCAATCTATTATATTAGATTGTTTAAGTCTAATTTGGGCCCTTCTAATGTTGGAAGAAATTGGGTTTCACCCGATGTGGGTTGAAAAGTATCACCAAATTTTCCCATTAAGTAACAACATAGAGGACATCATTTTCATCCACTTCCCAACAATTCAATTTATATGTGAATCAAACTTAAAATACAATTTTTTTTTTCACTTTCTTGGCAACTAAATTTTAAAAATGTTTTAAAATATTAATAAATTTTATAAAGAAGAAGAAGAAGAAGAAGAAGAAATAGAAACAATGATTTTCTCTAGATTTTTCACCTTTTATATTTCCTTTCGACATATGGGTTGACATAAATACCCTCATCAACATTAGGATGTGACCTAATTGCCCTTGGCTGCTACCAAAATTTTAGGTATACTCTTCACGTCTTGTAGTACCCAATTCTTTATGTCTCTATCTGTGACATTTGATAAACCTTAAGAGTGATATGCAAGGCTTCTAATACATTCCCAAATTAATTATACTTATACTAATAGTCTAGTTAATTAATTTTTGTGTAGTTTTGAGATTATTGAACTTTTCAAATTATCTTAAATTATTAGGAATTTAATTATTTTACTAAGATCTTACTTGCTCTAAATTTAAGATACAAACATATGGAAAAATAAAAATTTTATTTCATTTGAATTGGGTTGTTTCACTCTAACTATGTTTAGGTTTTGAAACTAGTGTCTTACTTTTTTCTTTTTGAAGTTACTTAGTGTTTTAATTTTTTATTTAATTTTTATTTTAAATAAAAAATTAAAATAAATGTTGAGTCCAAAATAATTTTCATAAATATAAATCAAAGGCATTTTTAAAAATAAATAAGAGTTTAGTCATGAAGTAGGAGATATGCGAAATTGTGGGTTCACAATTTGTTTTCGGATGGCTATTTTAAAAATAATTATTCAAATATGGAGAATGATAGAAAATATAGTATTATAACTAAAAATTATTTTAAAGAAATATTTGAAAACATATTGAAAATATTTTAAGTTCCCATTTTTATTCTAGAAAATGTGATAAAATTGTTTTAAAATGATGTTTTGAAAAGACATTCCCAAACATATTATTTTATGTTTCCATTTTCTAAAAATCTGAGTGAAAACAATTTTCTAAAAATTGAAAACATGGAAATACATAAAATAATGTAAAACATGTAAAAGGAATATGAATATTTACTAATAATGTTATTATCTTCGTTTTCAAATCCCATGTTTATACTCTTAATTTGCAATCTATTTCAAATAGAAGCTAAAAGGGCTAAGGACTTGTTCACAATTAGTATGTCTTTAATTCGAAGTAATTTCAAACAAAAAGGATTGAATTTGATACAAATTTGTTTCTAGGTGCATATGGTTTACAAAAAAACATAAAATTTGATGATTTGATAATTCCAAGACATGCATGGATATCAATCCCACTTGTGGAGATACATCACATGGAGAAATATTGGGAAGAAGATGCGAGTTCAATCCCTTGAGGTTCTTTGACGGGATCTTTACCTTTGCAAAACACCCAAATATGCTACGTGCTTTTGGAAAAGGTTTAAGAGCTTGCATTGGTCAAAATTTTGCAATGTTAGAAACAAAAACAAAGATTGCCTTGATGTTTGACTATAAAAAACATAAAAAAGAAAAATATAAAAAGATAAAAGCAAAAACAAATATAATCAACATTAGTAACAAATTTATGTATTTTTAAACTATTTAATCTAAGAGGAAAAATAAGTGAAATGAGTTTGAATAAAATATAAAAATAATTTATTAATTTTAAATCTATTTTTTCTCTCCTCTTTTTCTTTTCTTTCATTTTTCCTCTCTATTTTTTTGTCTTACATTTTTCCTTAAATTTTTAGGACCAAACATAACCTATAAGAATTTTTCATTTTTTCCTTTCCCTTGGCTATGAACACACGCCAATAGAAAAGCTTGCTCTTAGCCAATTCCCCATTTTTTTTAAATAGTTTTTATTTATTTTTAATCAAGCCAGATTTCAATAAAAGAAAATATAAAAAATGAAAACTATTTCTACAAAATAAAAACTAGAAAATATTTTCCTAACACAATTGAGGTCTTTTATTTTCAATTGCCTATCATATCTTTAAATAATATTTTTTCATGATTTCCTTACATATTCTTTGCTTGTATTCCAAAATCTAGTCTCTTTTGTATTTTATATTACTCATGTTAAAATTTAAAAAAATCTATTATTATAAGTATGTTTCATTGAATTTAAGTTATTTGAGATTTGTATATTTATAGTAGATATAAGATAATTAGTTTTTAAATTATATAATAATTTGTTTAATTAAAGGTTGATTTTCCTATTGAAATAAAGGAAATTGTTTAAAATTTTGACATCCTTACTTTATTTTAATTATTCCACATATTAATTTAATAATCAAATTTATCACTCTAAGAAATGTAGCTTTTCAAAACTCACAATAAGATTAAACCATAATATACCAAACACTTAACTATGGTTCATTACAACTAATTTTTACAGACTACAAAATTTTCCTAAATAGTGGAATAATACCAAAATGATACTAAAGAAGACTAACATTTAAAATAAATTACTATTATGTTTGGATTTCACTTTTGGTTTTTAATTTCTATTTTTAGAATTACAAATTTCAAAATAAATTTTAAAAGTATGCTTAATGACTTGTATTTAGTTTTGGTTTTCAAAATTCAATAGCCAAAATAAAAAATAACTAAAAAAAAAGTAAAAAAATATCAAAATATTAAAGAAAACCTTTTTTATTTGTAAAAATAGTAAAAAATAAGAAAAAATTCAAACATCCTACATTAACTAAAGAAAACCATTGTGTCGTAGAAATAGTAAAAAATAATAAAATATTATACAAAAGTTTTTTTATTTGTAATTACTATTTTTTTATTTTTAAAATAAGAATAAAATTAAAACTTAAATTAAATCTTTCTCATATCATATTTTCTTCTCTTAAACTTATCAAAACTACAATAAACTTTATGCATATCTTGTAATTGAAAGACCAATTAGTTTAATCCATCTATGTAATGATCTTCTGCATAATATTCTTGAAATGACCAATAGAGATCAAGAACAATTGTCAATTGACTACCGACAAAACTTTAACATAGAATCACCTTACACTTTGTGTCATATGTGTCGCATGGAAACAAGACCAACATTAGAGACGATACATGAAATATCTCCATAACAAGTATTCGATTCCCAGTTTGGATAAGCACATGTAAAAAAGTTGAATTTCCCATATAAATGGATTAAAATTTTGAAGGGAATACGTACCATTCTCAAACCTCCTTTCATTTCTCATATTCACTTTATGAATACAAAAAGTCATTGATTTTTAGTTTCCATCAATATCTCAAAATGCATATTTTTCAAGTTCATAGTAATAACTTGTAAATGAATATTTATCTTTCTTCTGGTTCTAAATTTAAAGGATTTTATGGTGTTAAGTAAATGATGTCATTTACTTTGTATGATTTGTTTACACTTCTGATAACTCATGTTAAACAAATCACACATTTCATATTTACTTATTTATTTATTTTTTACATTGTTTTTGGGTGGTTATGATTCAAGAGATAACATATACCACTTTGATTAAAAAGGATTAACCTTCAAACCATGAAAATTTTCTAACTCCATTTGAGTCAAATTTGGTTGCTCGAACATATATATGTGTGGTTCTTGAAAAGTACCAAGGAAAAAAAATAAATACTAAGAAAAATGATTTTCATATATTTACTTTTAATATGCAAAATATATTAAAAAAACCAAATATAGTTACAATTGATTAGAAATTTGTCATTCTAAGTTATCTAATATTTATATAAAAGAGAACAAAATAAGTAAAATAAGTTTGAAGTAGCATACAAAGATACTTCATTGACTTTAAGTTTTTTTTTCAATATTTTCCTTCTATTTTTTATAACCAAACATAACCTTAATAATTTCAAAAGACAATTTTTTAGCTAATTGCTATAATATTTTTTCCTTTGATATTTTTTACAAACCAATATAATTTAAGATTCATGTAAACATTTCTTTCTATATCTTAAACCTTCTAAATGATTTAAAGGTGAAAATAGAGTTGATTTTTAATTAATCTAAAACTTAAACTATTAAGATAATAGGTTGTATCTTTGACTTTCATTGTGAATTGTGGTTTCTCTTGGGTAATTGGAGAAAATTATGAAGAGCCTTGAGTTGGTTGGTTAATTAAATTGATACATTATGCTAAGTATATTGCACTTACAGAGTTTCTATTTAAAATATTTTAGAATAATCAGTTTTAGTTAGTATTGAAATTCATAAACAATCTCATGCTTTGATAAAGAACAAGTCCACTTTAAAATTTAAACTATTATTTGGTGTCACACTTAAAAGTATGTATTGACATTTTCCCCACCTCACTTAGAGCGTGTTTAATAAAGTGAAAAGGTGATTCATAAATACTTAATAAATGTATTATATATAGTAAAATAAGTTGTTTGAATATAGTTACTATTTTTCTTTTTTGTAAAAATTATAAAATTATCTTATGTTATTAAAAACACTTTTCCAAAATTTAAAAATTGTTGAAAGTGTTTTTAAGAACATAAGATAATTTTATAGTTTTTGAATAAGAGTTCCTACAATTTATATAGAAATTTTATTTTTTTCAAATACAAAGCAAAAGCAAATAAGCACATCCAAATGAAGTAATATTATTGAAATGAAAAATAAATTTGATATTAATAATGAAAGTTATTAATAAGTTAAATAATGATTTTTTTTTTTAATCCAAAATTACTTGGTCTTCTCATTGTTCAAAAGTTTTAGACTTCTTATAAACTTTTTTTTTCATGATCATGTATTGTTTCATTCACTATGTCCTTATACATACATACATACATACATACATACATATATTAAATTTATTTATCATACAATCTTAATAAATTAAATAATAAGTTTAAATCAAATAAATTCAACAAAATTCTTATTAATGTAAACTTACATATTTAAGGATTAAATTTTCAATCTTCAATCATACCAAATGCCAAATGCCACTTGGTTGAATTAAATTATTGCACAAAATTCTTATTAAAGTCATCTTACATGTTAAGCATTAAATTTTCAATCTTACCAAATGCCATTGTTATAACAATAATATATCATTTGAAGCCTCTAAAAGCTATTTTACCTTAATTTTATATTTAGCTTAAAGCTTGTTCTTTTTTTAAACTTAAGTGTCAAAGCAGATTGATTTAAGATTTAAGATATTTTTAGATTTTTTTTATCACTTTTTTTAAGACAATTTTGTTTTAATGGGAAAAGTAAGATTTGTTAACTTTTACCTTAATAAAAGAAATCACTTTCTATGTAAATATCTTTTATTTTGTTATGATACTTAAACCCAATTTCTTATATAAAATAAAACCAAATTCATTTTTTAAAGATTAGATATTTTTTGTCTTAAAATCAAATCAAATTATCTCAATTTTATGCAAATCAAATTATCTCAATTTTATGCATTTTGGATGGGAAAAGAATTTACTATAAATTAACAAAGTTGTCATTAAGAAAAAACTAAATATGATTGAAATAAATTCTATTTTCATTCATTTCTTTTGGTTCTTAAAATAATTTAAATCTATTTTTATTTATTTATTATATGATACTTCAAATGAAACCAACATAAAAATTACTTAATTTTTTTGCAAAATAAATACACAAAATTTCAAAATCAGTAAGATCAAATAAAACCACTTATGTTTACTATTTTTGTATCAAGATTCATTAATTCTCAAGGAGATTAAATTTCACAATTCTTTACAAATTCATCATTTAATAGTGAATAACAATGCTAAAATAAAAAAATTTGAATTAGAAATGAATTTTCTCTAAATGTTTCAAAATATCAACCTCTTACCTTAAAACAAAACTAAATAAATTACCATATATCAATTCTAATGAAATATTTTAATTAAAATTCTAAAATATAATTTCCACTCATCCAAATATCTAAAATAACAAATTTTTTTAATTAATTTTAGAACATAAAAAATTAGGATTTGATATTCTTTCCCAAATTAAAAATCCAAAACTTAATAAATAAAAAATACATATTTCAATCACAAATCCATAAATTTACCGATGAATCATATAGAATAAGTCTTAACTTTCTAATATTTTCTTAGTTATCAAACATAATTAGAAACTTGATTATTATTTCCTAACTAGTTACATAAATAATCATTATATGATTTTATTTTGGTAATAAATTATAACATTTAGGGATATTTGAAAAATTGTTAAATTACTATTTTTAAATGAAAATATGAAGAAATACATAATAATTGATTTTATGGATTTTTTTAACATATAAAATTACCATTTAATAGTGAGACATGAATAAACAAATACTTTAACATTTAATAATATTTAGACACTAATAAAAAACTTATATTTCATGACATCCAACTCTAATAAAATATAGTCAAATTTAAGTTTATTTAGATTTTAGGAAAAAAACCAAAAATGTTTGGTTTTTTTTTTTTTTAAATTTTTTATTGAAAATAATTTGTTTTTACAATTTAAGTTATTTGTTTTTTTACTTTTTTTTTTATAACTTATTATAAATTTTTTGCTAAATAGAAAGAACCAAAATATTTGGTTTTTTCTAAATAGAAAAAATAATGTTGTTTTTATTTTTATTTTTTAATGTTAAATAAAAAATAAAATATTACAAAATAAATAAACTAATATTTAACACTGTTAAACACCATTTAGCTTTAAGTTCTATTTAGGATAAAGTAACAAATTTTAATTGCCATAATCACTAATAAAAAATTGAAAAGTTGTTCTTCTTATACAAGTATCTCTTTATATAATTATTAAAATTCATATGAAAAGAAAGTTTATTGTATTTAATTTGATAATCAATCAAAATTACATGCTTTTCTAAAACAAAAATAATAAGGATAGAAACATTCTATATAAGATTATATGGTAACATGATTATTATAATGAAAATTGTCCTTCTTGAAATCAAACTAACTATTATTTTCTTAATTTAAAATTCTTTTGATTATATTTTCTATAATGGTTTTTATTAAGCTCTTTTAACTATATTATTTTCTAACTGGACTTAATGGTTTATTAGACCCTTTTAACTCTATGTTCTTCTACTTGATCGAGTCATATGAAAAATTATGTAATTTTTTTAATTATCTCACTTAATGGTTTATTAAACTTTTTTTTATTATAGGATTTCCTAATTGAACTTGTATTTGATTTTTGAATGTTTTGGAAAAAATGAGGAAATCTTCTAACTTAGTGGCTAAGAAAAAATTTATAATTAAATTATCTTCTAAATATATCTATGGTGTATTAAAGTTTGTTTAATGCCTTCAAGAAAAAGTGTGTGTTTTATAATTAATTGGTTTATGCTTCAAAATGGAAAGAAAATTGTGTTTAACCAATAGAAAACATCATAACAATTATTTTAGAATTAATTAAAAACGATATATTTATATGATAATATAGAGAAATTAAGCACATAATAAAAATTTTAAAAAATTGATTGCTTAATGTCCAACTATTATTTTTGTCTTTAAAATTGAAAAGTAGTAATAAATTCTATATAAAAAGGAAATCTTAAAATTTAAAATTTGAGTTGGTAAAAATGTTGATACCTCAAAAATTTTAAACAGTCTTTATTTATTTAATTATTTTTTTACCTTCTCTAAATTTTTTGATTGTTTTATGATTTTAAAAACAGAAAATAAAAAAAATATATGAATGAACGTGTAGTGGTCTTATTTGAAAATCAAGATATTCAAGTTACTTCATGAATAAAGAGTTGAAAAATCATTTGGAACTAATTTTTGTACTGCAAGCAAAAATCGCATGCTTGCTATTCCTTGAAATTTAAAAGAAAGTTCTCATGTTAAGAACATGATGCGAGCTAAAGCAGGTTGCATAAATCATATTCTTTACATGTGGAGCTAAAGCAGGTTGCATATATCATATTCTTTACATGTGGTTTCAAAGTATGTAACAGAATAACTACAAGTATATCACAGGTTTTATAATCAGTTTATATATTCTAAAAATAAATTTGGTATCAAAATTGGTGGTAACATTTAGAATAACAACACTCTCCACATGTCCCTTAACATTGAAAGTGGACCTTTGTAATATGAAAATTACATTCAATCCAAGGTCAACTTTGAAAGAAAGATCAATTACTATATTAATATTTGTTCCTAGTTTGAAAAAAAAAATTGCAAAATTTCTAATGTAAATATTGTTGTTTATAGGATGATAATTATTTCACTAAAATTTGTATTATAAATTACATGATATAATTTGAAAAAAATAATGTATAAGTTCGAAAAAATGATTGCAAGCTAAATATTTTGTTCCAATGGTTGCATGCTTATATGAGGAAGTTGAACCGCATATTTTCACTCCTCTCTATTAACTGCTCATAAAATTCTCAACTATTTGTCTACTTCTCATGGCCAAAGTTGAAACTTATTCTTGTTGGTTGAAGCTACGCACCTTGTTGTGAGGGATCAATAAGTCGTTTCTTTCTGAACTTTTTGTGCCATTTTATAAATTCAAGATGTAATCTTTATTTAATTATTCAAATTATCAACTAGGTGGTAATAAATAATAATAAAAAAATATAATTTAATGCACAACATCGACTATAAGTGGAATTCCCTTCGAAAACATATTTCTTCAAGTCAACCATGAAAACCAATTGAACATTATGATAATTAGAGTTCGTTTTACAGTGATTCTAAAAAGCGTTGTCTTTTTAATACTTTAATTTTTTTTTTTCATTCAAGTGTTAGAAATACTAGAAACGTTTTTTAGAATAATTCTTATATGCACTTTTAGTATTGTTATGTTTGTTTATTTTATTTTTTAATACTTTGTAAACCCTTGATTTTGTTGAAATAGTGATGTAGACCCCACTTTCATCTTTTCATTGTTATTCTTCTTATTTTATTTTATTTATTGTTATTTTTGTTTTTATTTATATTTTGCTTCCATTTTTTTAATTTCATTTTATAGATAATCATAAGAAAATAAAAAAGAGAAAAAAGAAAACATAAAAGAAAGAAAAGAAAATAGGTTCATTTGGGTCTTTAGTTACAATGTTGAGCCCATTTGGCCCATCGCTTGGATCGCTTTGGGCTTTTCCATTTTAATGCTATTGGCCTAATCCTAAATAAAGGGCCCCTAAATGAAGGACCAAGGAGGAACCATGAAAATCAGAAAGCCTTTCTACTTCATTCCTACTAACTACTCAACCGTTGACACCATCACTAGTTGTTAACCGCCAACCTCCATACTTAAGACAGTGTGGCTTCTTTAAGGAGATCAAGCTAGGCCATGATCATTCTAGTGATGGCCAACACTTGTACTGACTTTTTCATGGAGACTCAAGATCTCATGGGCCATCAACATTGATTATAGGTTCTTACTGTCATTGACATGCAAAGCTCTATCAACAAGTTGCCTAAATCTTGAGGAATCCTTTTGTCAAATTTGGAGGTGTGCCACGATGATTTGAGCGGTGCACGGTGGAGAGGAGCCAAGTTTGGATCTATCGACTGAAGTGGCTTGTAAAAGGAGCGATGATGATGTGGCTGACTGGATTGAGACTAGTAGGTTGTTCAACGGGTTTGTTGGAAATTGAATTAGGGATTTTCTTGAGTTTTCAATTGGTATAAGTTTGGAAAAAAAATATTAGAGTAGAATTGTTTGAAGCTCTTGGTTTAATATTCCTTCAATTTCAGCCTCTTTATTAGTTACCAAAGCACCTTGATTAATACCATCATTTGCATAAAGTTCATAGCCCAGAATTTCCTAAGCCCTTAAATAAATCAAACCCCTCCTGGGCTTAGGAACATGCTTAATATTAGTTAATATCCTCACATTACCATCAAACATCTTCACTTTCATGGTACAAATCCCCATAGCTTTAGAGTTAGAATCAGTGCCTATTAAAATGGTACCAACATCACATTTTAGTGTTGTCAAAACACTCCTTATGTAGGCACATATGAAAAAAAAACCATCTAAAATCCAAAATTAGCGAGTCAACAAATTTTATTAGCTACAATATTAGAAAAACAATTATCATCATTATCAAACTTTTTATTAACAATATTGATCGATCCCAATAGCCTTGATACCACTTTTTGGCATAACAAACTTAAGTCATCTTATTTGAAAACTAATAGACTATCAATAAGGTCAAATTAATCCTCTTTTTGTACTTCATTATCATACTCATCATTCACACTCACAATGGGACTTAACCATCTGTACATGAAACTTATTTGATAATAGTGTTGTTCTAGTGTGTTATAGGTTGGATGGAAAAGTTTTGAGAAATTTAAAAGGAAAATCTATAGATTGAGAAGCATGTATTTTGGGCTCATAATTAGATGTGAATCCAATTGGCTAGGTGGGAGTGAGGTGTCCATAGCATTTATCATCATGTGCAAGAGGAATAACTTGCTTGAAATTTAAAATTTAGCTTCAAATTCAATAATGGAAGTAAAGTTGGTTGAATGCCCTTGCCATTGTTTAAGTGCTTTTCTAAGCACTCAAACAAACAAGGGGCTCAAGAAATGGATAAGTGCATTCAAGTGGTTCTTCCAAATCTGCTAAAATATGGTAGATTATTTTTAGAAATTAATGATTAATTTTTTTAGGAAAATTCACTTATTGATCCTCTAAGTATTAGTACCTATATAAACCCTTCCTAAACTTGTTTTAGGGTTGGATGCTTTTTAGAGAATCAACCTTAACTTGCCTTATCATTCCCAAAAGCTTTCAAGAATTCACCGATCGAATTTTGAGTTGTTAGAAGGACCTGTATCCTCTTAGAGGTTGAGGAAAATCCATTGGAGCATTGGAAGTGTTGCGTCCAAGACATGGATAAAGATATTGGGATTGGAGGATAAGTCTTTAGGATAAACATCCAAGTAAATATGTGTATCTTGATATCATATAGTGGATTTAAGATTAAAGGTCTTAGATCTCGTAATTTTTTATCTTCACGATTAGTATAAGGGTTTTCCACATAAAATTGCTTGTATCTTATGTGATTGTGTTTATATTGATTATTCATATTATCATGCATGATTCAATTGATTTAAAATAGTTTACATCCCTCTCATAGGTTAATTTGGGTTAAGATTTTCGATTCTTATATTAAAAATTTTCAATTCCATCCATTCACCTCCATTTGGCTGTTATCTTACTGAGACAAAGGTTTTTCAACTTGTATTTACATGTTTTCTTCAAGATTTAATCGCCAAATTCAACAAATAGAAGCATAAAAAATCCTCATTTTCTTAAACAAATTTTAAACAAGAATTAACACCAAAGAACACTAGTATCTCATCCTAATACTAAACAAAGAACATAGTATCTCATAAAAAGTTGTTAAACATAATAATAAACTATATATATATATATATATTTATATATATATATATATTAATTTCTCATTATATAACTACCAAAATATTTTTATTTTATTTTTATTATTGAAATCACAAAATATATATATTTTTAATTTTTATATATAATTATTAAACACATTTTTGTTCTTTATTTTAAAAATAGGAACCAAAATTGAAACTTGTTAAATATTTATAAAATTAAAAATATTTATACTATCAAAGCATGATCCCCGTATACTTAAAGCATTGTTATATTCTCATTACCCTATAATTGTCAGTCCCACAAGTATTCTAAAAGTCCAAGTTAAGAATTTTCCAAATCCTCATATAATAATTTGTTGGATTTTGAAATTTAAATCAGTATTGTTGTGTTTTGCTCAGGATGTTGGGGATTGTCACCCTATAATTGTCATTCCCACAAGTATTCTAAAAGTCTGAGTCAAGAATTTGCCAAATCCTCATACAACAATTTGTTGGATTTTGAAATTTAAATCAGTATTGTTGTGTTTTGCTCAGGATATTTATACTATCAAAGCATGATCCCCGTATACTTAAAGCATTGTTATATTCTCATCACCCTATAATTTTCATTCCCACAAGTATTCTAAAAGTCCAAGTCAAGAATTTGCCAAATCCTCATATAACAATTTGTTGGATTTTGAAATTTAAATCAATATTGTTGTGTTTCGCTCAGGATGTTGGGGATTGAGCTGCTCCATCAGCTTGCGAGGGTTGAATGGGGTAACGACCCCTGGAGAATTATTTATTTATTTATTTATTTTTTATGTGATGATTGATGAGTTTGCTCATTATATATTTTGTCATTTTATGTTTAGGGTTTTGTTTTTAGAACCCGCAGTCGCAATTGAAAAGTCTTTTCTTGAGAGTTTCACCATTGTAACTCTTCTTATTCGTTTTGACTAGTAGATTATTGAGTGTTGGTGTACTCCGTAGACACAAGGATCATATTAATCATCGAATTATATTAAAAATATTGTATTTTTCTTTATTTTCTAATTGTATGCGTGTGTGATTTGGTTAACACAGTAAAATGTGTGTATAAGTTCCCTCACATGTTGAAAGGTATGAGGATTAGTGTCTTATAATAGAGTCCACTTTCTACGCTTTTTAGGCTCATGGAGGGAAAGTGGAGGCCCCCATGTGCGCCCTTGGCCGAAGCCCACTTTGTGGGATTTGAGGCCGCGTGCAGTAACCTTGCAATATGAGAGACAATTTTAATTTAAGAAATCAGTTCAATTCAAATAGAAAGACTTTCATATTTAACTTGCTGATGAAATATGAGAGAACGAGAGACCATTTTTAATTCTCCTTGAAAAAAAAATACCACCAGAGTGAAATACTCTATGCAACTTGGAAATACACGTTTTATATTCCCAAGAAGAAAATACCACTCAAGAGAAATACTCCCCACATAAGAATCGACAGTTTGTATTTCCGAAGAAAGTGGAGTGAATACACGATTTCTTCATAACTGGGCTACTTTTATGACATTCGATGGTCCCAATTGATGCTGAGTTCATGGAAATTGAAAAACTTCTTCAAATTGTAAACATGTTTTAGAATTTACTTTCTGAAACTTGAGATAAACAAAAAACCATTTTTTTTATTCTATCTAGAAAAAAAAATACTACAAAGTAACAATATAGTTTGTATTTCCTGTAGGAGAACAATGTGTGAATAGAAACTTTGTATTTCCCAATGTGTGAATAGAAGCTTTGAACTTCCTGTTGGGCTTTGTGGAGCCTAGTTTTGTTTGATTCGGTTTGATGACCTGACCCGAATAATATTGCATGGCTTTTTAATGAGAGATTTATTGAGGCATGTTGGACCCGTTTAGCCCACTGTGGAACCACATTTTGCAATTAGGGTTTTTTAGTGTGGTGGGGTTGCCGTGTTATATATATAAAGAGAATATTGTAGCCGCTATGTTGTACTCTGTATTCTTCCCTGATAATAGTGATATCCCTGCAACTCCGTGGATGTAGGCAAATTGTCGAACCACGTAAATACTGTCTTGTGCGTGTGATTGTTTTTCTTTGGTGTGTGTTTTCTCTAACTTTTGTTTCCCACGGGTTGAGAATTCAGTTTAATTCTCTACAACTGGTATCAGAGCCTAGGGTTAGGTTTGAGTGGGAGCAATGGCAGAGGAAGTAGGAAAGACGTTTGGAATAGAAAAGTTTGATGGCACAGACTTTGCGTATTGGAGGATGCAGATTGAAGATTATCTCTATGGGAGGAAATTTCATTTGCCTCTTTTGGGGACAAAACCTAAGAGTATGAAGGCTGAGGAATGGGTGCTTTTTGACAGACAGGTTCTAGGAGTTATTAGGTTAACTCTGTCTAGGTCTGTTGCACATAATGTTGTAAAGGAGAAGACCACAGCAGATTTGATGAAGGCTTTGTCCGGTATGTATGAAAAGCCGTCCGCAAACAATAAGGTGCATCTGATGAAGAAATTGTTCAATTTGAAGATGGTAGAGAATGCATCAGTAGTACAACATCTGAATGAATTTAATACAATCACAAATCAATTATCGTCTGTAGAAATTGATTTTGATGATGAGATTCGTGCTAGGATCGTCTTGGCTTCTTTGCCAAACAGTTGGGAGGTAATGAGGATGGCAGTAAGCAATTCTACGGGAAAGGAAAAGCTCAAGTACAATGATATACGAGATTTAATTCTGGTTGAGGAGATTCGCCGAAGAGATGTAGGTGAAACCTCAGGATCTGGTTCTGCCCTAAACCTTGAGACAAGAGGCAAAGGTAATGACAGAAATTCAAATCGGGGTAGATCAAATTCCAGAAATTCTAATCGAAACATAAGCAAATCTAGATCAGGCCAACAAGTACAATGTTGGAATTGTGGGAAAATAGGTCACTTTAAAAGGCAATGCAAAAGCCCTAAGAAGAAGAATGAAGATGATTCTGCTAATGCTGTAACATAAGAGGTACAAGATGCATTACTTCTTGCAGTAGACAGTCCACTTGATGATTGGGTTTTGGATTCAGGAGCTTCGTTTCATGCCATTCCATACCGAGAAATCATACATAATTATGTTGCAGGTGATTTTGGTAAGGTGTATTTGACTGATGGTTCAGCCTTGGATGTTGTGGGTCTGGGAGACGTCCGGATATCGTTGCCCAATGGGTCTGTTTGGTTATTGGAGAAGGTTCGACATATTCCTGACCTGAGGAGGAATATGATTTCTGTTGGACAACTTGATGATGAAGGACATGCAATACTATTTGTTGGTGGTACTTGGAAGGTTACAAAGGGAGCTCATGGAAAGAAGACTGGTACTCTGTATATGACCTCATGTCCAAGAGACACAATTGCAGTTGCTGATGCAAGTACTGATACAAGCCTATGGCACCGCAGACTTGGTCACATGAGTGAGAAAGGGATGAAGATGTTGTTGTCAAAAGGAAAACTATCAGAATTGAAGTCCATTGATTTTGACATGTGTGAAAGTTGCATCTTAGGAAAGCAAAAAAAGGCGAGCTTCTTGAAAACTGGCAGGACACTGAAGGCTGAAAAATTGGAACTAGTACACACTGATTTGTGGGGGCCTTCTCCGGTTGCATCCTAAGAGGTTTAAGGTACTACATCACTTTTATTGATGACTCAAGTAGAAAGGTATGGGTTTATTTTCTGAAAAATAAATCTGATGTATTTGAAACTTTTAAGAAGTGGAAGGCCATGGTTGAGACAGAAACATGTTTGAAAATAAAATGTTTGAGGTCAGATAATGGAGGAGAGTACATAGATGGAGGGTTCAGTGAGTATTGTGCTGCATAGGGAATTAGGATGGAGAAGACCATTCCTGGGACACCACAGCAGAATGGTGTGGCTGAGCGCATGAACAGAACTCTCAATGAGCGTGCTAGAAGTATGAGGTTGCATGCTGGACTACCAAAAACTTTTTGGGCTGATGCTGTTAGCACTGCAGCTTACCTGATAAACCGAGGACCATCAGTTCCCATGGAGTTCAGACTTCCTAAGGAGGTTTGGAGCGATAAAGAGGTGAAGTTTTCACATTTAAAAATTTTTGGTTGTGTTTCTTATGTTCATATTGATTCTGATGCTCGTAGTAAACTTGATGCAAAGTCAAAAATATGTTTTTTCATTGGCTATGGTGATGAGAAATTTGACTATAGGTTTTGGGATGAACAAAACAGGAAAATCATCAGAAGTAGAAATGTGATATTTAATGAACATGTTATGTACAAGGACAGGTCAACTGTAGCGTCAGATGTTACAGAGATAGATCAAAAGAAATCTGAGTTTGTCAACTTAGATGAATTGACTGAAAGTACTGTCCAAAAAGGGGGTGAAGAAAATAAGGAGAATGTAAATTCACAGGTAGATTTGAGTACACTTGTAGCTGAAGTTTGCAGATCTTCTAGGAACATTAGACCTCTGCAGCGTTATTCACCTGTTTTAAATTATCTCCTGTTGACTGATGGTGGTGAGCCAGAGTGTTATGATGAAGCCTTGCAAGATGAGAATTCAATCAAGTGGGAGTTAGCCATGAAGGATGAGATGGATTCCCTGTTGGGGAATCAGACATGGGAATTGACTGAATTGCCAGTAGGAAAGAAGGCTTTGCACAACAAGTGGGTATACAGAATAAAGAATGAGCATGATGGTAGAAAACATTACAAGACTAGATTAGTTGTTAAAGGGTTCCAGCAGAAGGAGGGCATTGACTACACAGAGATATTTTCTCCGGTTGTGAAGATGTCAACAATTAGACTTGTACTTGGAATGGTGGCTGCAGAAAACTTACATCTTGAGCAGTTAGATGTGAAGACAGCATTCCTTCATGGTGACTTGGAGGAAGACCTTTACATGATTCAGCCAGAATGGTTCATTGTTCAGGGACAAGAGAATCTAGTCTGCAAACTGAGAAAGAGCTTGTATGACCTTAAACAAGCTCCTAGACAGTGGTACAAGAAGTTTGACAATTTTATGCATAGAATTGGGTTCAAGAGATGTGGAACTGATCATTGTTGCTATGTTAAGTCCTTTGACAATTCTTACATCATATTATTGTTGTATGTGGATGATATGCTTATTGCAGGGTCTGACATTGAGAAGATTAATAATCTGAAGAAGCAATTGTCCAAACAGTTTGCAATGAAGGATTTGGGAGCTGCAAGCAAATCCTTGTATGAGAATCATTAGAGACAAGGCTAATGGTACATTGAAGCTTTCACAGTCAGAGTATGTGAAGAAAGTTCTCAGGAGGTTCAACATGAATGAAGCTAAACCAGTGAGCACACCCTTGGGTAGTCATTTCAAATTAAGCAAAGAATAGTCACCGAAGACAGAAGAAGAAAGGGACCATATGAGGAAGGTGCCCTATGCCTCAGCTATTGGCAGCTTGATGTATGCTATGGTGTGTACAACGCCAGACATTGCACATGCAGTGGGAGTTGTGAGCAGATTCATGAGTAGGCCTGGAAAGCAGCATTGGGAGGCAGTCCAAGTGGATTTAAGATATCTGAAGGATTCATTAGATACATGTCTTTGCTTCACAGGTGCAAGTTTGAAATTGCAGGGTTATGTAGATGCTGATTTTGCGGGTGATATTGATAGTAGAAAGAGTACTACTGGGTTTGTTTTTACTCTAGGTGGTACAACTATATCATGGACTTCAAATCTACAGAAGATTGTTACTTTGTCTACTACAGAAGCTGAGTATGTTGTAGCAACTGAAGTTGGAAAGGAGATGATTTGGCTACATGGTTTCTTAGATGAATTGGGTAAGAAGCAGGAGATGGGTATTCTACACAGTGACAGTCAGAGTGCAATTTTTCTTTCCAAAAATTCGGCTTTTCATTCAAAGTCAAAACATATACAAACAAAATACCACTTTATCCGTTATCTTGTTGAGGATAAATTGGTGATACTTGAGAAGATTTGTGGATCTAAGAACCTTGCAGACATGTTGACTAAGGGTGTCACTATTGAGAAGTTAAAGCTGTGCGCAGCTTCAATTGGTCTTCTAGCTTGAGGATAGGAGGATGAGTTGTAGGGATGAGGGATTGTTTCTTGGAGGATAACGGTTTGATGTTGGTGATTGGACTAGTCTCCAAGTGGGAGATTTGTTGGGCTTTGTGGAGCCTAGTTTTGTTTGATCCGGTTTGACGACCCGACCCGAATAATATTGCATGACTTATTAATGAGAGATTTATTGAGGTCTGTTGAACCCGTTTAGCCCATTGTGGAACCACATTTTGTAATTAGGGTTTTTTTAGTGTGGTGGGGTTGTCGTGTTATATATATAGAGAGAATATTGTAGCCACTATGTTGTACTCTGTATTCTTCCCTGATAATAGTGATATCCCTGCAACTTCGTGGATGTAGGCAAATTGTCGAACCACGTAAATACTGTCTTGTGCGTGTGATTGTTTTTCTTTGGCGTGTGTTTTCTCTAATTTTTGTTTCTCACGGGTTGGGAATTCGGTTTAATTCCCTACACTTCCCAAACAGAAAGAAAAAAATAGATGAAAGTAGAGTTGGACTGAATACAAGCTTCTCTATCAGGCTAGTTTCATCACATGTAACCAATCAAAATCTTGCAGCCCCAAACTTCTGAAATACATCAGATTTTTTGGAGTGAAAACTAATCCTTCATTGTAATTGGACCAGTTTGGTGGCATGTAACTCTTCTAATTCATCATAACAGAACTATTATCACACTGAAATCTCCTTAGAGTTCTAGTATTTACCTTGATTTTTATTTCCTTAAATATCTGAAATCACTTAGTTTTCAAGTTCATATTAACAACTTGTAAATGATTATAAAATTGTTATGGATTCTTTTGAATTTAAAATATTGTTCGGTGTTAAATAAATGATTAAATAAATGATGCTAGGGTACATCACTTATTTTGTATGTTTTGGTTACACTTTCAACTTCATATTTATTTATTTTTTGTTTAATTTTTTAGTGGCCATGATGCTAGGGTACATCACTTATTTTTGTATGTTTTGGTTACACTTTCAACTTCATATTTATTTATTTTTTATATAATTTTTGAGTGGTCATGATGCCAAAAATCTTGACTCCATACCCTTTGATTAAAATGGTAGTTGTCTCCAAACCACGAATATTTTAACACCCCCTTTGAGTCTAATTTTGTTGTTTGCACAAACTTATATTTGGTTTTCAAAATGTACTATGAAAAGAAAAAACAAATATTAAAAAAAATAATTTTCTTATGTTTGATTTTCTTATAAAATATATAAAAAAATATAATTACAATTAGTTAGAAATTCATATACTTTAAATTATTTAATATTTATATAAAAATAAAAAATAGAAAAAAAAAGTGAAATAAGTTTGAAGTGACATATACAAATTATTTATTGACTTTATTAAATAAACAATCTCATGTTTTGATAAAGATGATGTCCTCTTAAAACTAAAACTATTATTTGGTATCACACTCAAAACATATCTATTGACATTTTTTCCAACACCGATCTAGAGAGTGCTTAATAAAGTGAGAAGGTATTTAATAACTACTTAATAAACATATGTAAGTATTTATAGTAAAATAAGTTGTTTGGATACATTTTCTATTTTTTTTTTTAAAACCTTTTGAAAATAGCAAACTCTATTGTAAAATATAGAAACTCCTACATAAAGTAGAAATTAATCTTATGTTCCAACACTTCATAATATTTTAAATTTAAGGAATTGAAATGTTCACCTCAAATTTTAGAAAAATTTATTTTTTAAAATAAAAAGCACGAAGTGCATCCAATTGTTGTAATATTACTTAAATAAAAGATAAGTTTTAAATTAACAAGTTAAAAAAATTCACTTTTTCTTAATCCAAAATAATTTGGTCTTCCCATTGTAAAGTTTTTAGACTTCTCATAAACATTCTTCCACAACTATGAACTCTTTCTTTCATTATGTCTTTGTTCTCGGTTTATTATTTAATATCAATGAGAGTTTACAAATGTTAAATTAGATAGTTCTAAAACTTTTTAAAATTTATTTATCACAATCTTAATAAAATTAAATAATAAGTTTCAAACACATAAACTCAACAAAATTATTATTAAAACCATCTTACGTAATTAAGCATTTATTTATCATTCAATCTTAATAATCTTGATAAAATTCTTATTAAAGTCAACTTACATAATTAAGCATTAAATTTTTAGTCTTACCAAATGCCCTTAATTATTGCACAAAATTCTTTTTGAAGTCATTTTACAAAATTAAGCATTAAATTTTCACTCTTAACAAATGCCACTAAGTTGAATCAAAATATAAACAATAAAATATCATTTGAAATCTTTAAAAACCATTTTACCTTAATATTGTATTTTGCTTAGGGGTTTTTTGTTTGTTTATCTTTTTTTTTTTTTTTTTTTTTTTAATTTTTAACTCTTTAATTTTTTTATAAGAAAAATTTATTTTAATGGAAAATGCTAAAATTTTAAACTTTTACCTTATATGTATAAAATTTATTTATTTATATTTATTTATTTTTATGATAATTAAACCCAATTTCTCATATAAAATAAAATCAAATTTATTTTTTTAAAATTGGATAATTCCTCTTAAAACTAAATCAAATTATCTCAACTTTATGTGGGATTTTTTTTTTTTTGTATGGCTAAAAGGGGAGAGGAAGTAAGGCTAAAGAAGAGCGAAAGAGAACCTAAATTTTTTATAGGGAGCATCAAAGATTGCCACGAACTTTTCTGGAGCATCAAGGATACCAAAAACTTTTCTAGCAGCACCAAGAAGATACCAGAATTTTTTCAGGAAGAGACTACTGAGAGTGTTTGAAAAACTACTTCACGTTTAGTGGTTGGTCAATTTCATATATATACACACAATTATATATGTGAATATGGTAATTACAAGTATAGAAAGAATCAATCAAATAAATTAGAAGCTACAATTGTGGGTCAAAGAGAATGCAAATGGAAAGCCTTGAATTAAGGCTAAGGATCCCTTGCAAGCTGAGCGTTGGACTTGAGCGGACGTGAAGCTTGGATTGGAAGAGTTCAAAGAGAGGTTTTGACACACTTTTGGTGAAGATGTCGGCAACTTGCAAATGAGAAGGCACATACTGAGTGCGAAACTTGCTAGCTAGAACAAGTTCAAGAAGGAAGTGATAGTCGAGCTCAACATGCTTAGCCCATTTATGAGAAATCGGATTGAAGCTCAAGAAGATGGCACTCTTGTTGTCACATAGGAAGAGAGGCCGCTGTGGAATTGAAACTTTGAGGTCACTGAGGAGATGTGTGAGCTAAAGAAGTTCAGCGGCAGTGAGCGCCAAAGCACGATACTCAGATTCATAACTGGAGTGAGAAACAGTAGGTTGCTTCTTGGCATTCCAAGAAACCAAGTTACCACCAAGATAAATAGAGTAACCAGAGGTAGAGCGGCGAGTATCAGGGCAACCTACCCAATCTGCATCCGAGTAAGCAACTAAAGCACCAAGAGCAGCAGAGGGATGAATGGTGAGGCCAAAGTGTAGCGTGCTTTTAACATAGAGAAGAATGCGTTTGACAGCAAGAAAGTGGTCTTCAGTTGGGGAGTAGAGAAATTGATTGACAGAGTTGACAGCATGAGAAATATCTGGACGGGTGATGGTCAGATACTGGAGAGCACCAACAAGAGATCTGTAAAGTGTAGGATCTGAGAACAAAGGACCATCAACAGACAGGTGTTGTGAAATAACCATGGGGGTGTCAACAGGTTTGCTGTTGAGTAGTTGAGCTCATGTGAGAATATCCGGTGCATATTTCAACTGGCTGATAAAGAGGTCGTCAGAGGTGGTCGTTGCTTCAAGACCAAGGAAGTAACTAAGAGGACCCAAATCCTTAGTGGCAAACTTAGAATTGAGTTTGCAAGTAAAACTGTCAAGAAGAGATGAGTTGTTGTCTGTAATAATGATGTCATCAACATAGAGAAGCAGATAGATTATGTTAGAGTGCTTATGAAAAAAAAATAGTAACGTGTCTGCATGACTGCAATAAAAATCAATTTGAATGAGAAAAGAGTTAAGGCGTTGGAATCAGGCACGAAGAGTTTGCTTTAGACCATAAAGGGCTTTCTGCAACTGACAGACATGATTGGGAAAGCGAGGCTCAATGTATCCAGGGGGCTGCTCCATATAAACATGTTCACTGAGATGGCCATTAAGAAACACATTTTTGACATCAAGTTAGCGAAGGGGCCATTTGTTCGTCACAACAAGAGAGAGGATAACACGGACTGTAGTGGCCTGATGATAGGGCTAAAAGTGTCAGTGTAGTCAAGACTAGGTACCTGTGTGTAGCCCTTGGCAACAAGATGGGCTTTGAAACTTTCAATAGATCCGTTGGACAAATATTTGGTTCGAAACACCCATTTGGAACCCATAATGTTGGTGTTGGTGGGTCGATGAACCAAAATCTAGGTACGATTGTTTTGTAAGTCTTGAACTTCGTCATCCATAGCAGCGAGGCAAACAAGATTCTTAGAAGCAGATTTGAATCCTTTAGGCTCAATTGATGCAAGAAGAGTAGAAAGAAGTCCAGAGGAACTCATGAGTCTTAGATGGGCCGGGTGGCGCATTTTGAAGATGTCGGCTTTGGCTTGTGTGAGCATAGGATGGGAACCCAAGGGAGCGACTACAATGGAAGGGCGATCAACCATGGGTAACTCAGTAATAGGCTCTAAAGAAGTTGGTCTAAAGTTTGAGTGTGATGGAGAATGACCTGTATGAGAATCAGTTGCCTGTAAAGACTCATCCATTGGATTAGTACAAATAATACATGTGGTGGATCCGAATTGGGGAATATGTCGAGAGTTTGATATAGGGGAAGACAGGGGTATGTCTGTGGGAGGAAGACTCGGTTCCAAAAAAGTTGAGATTTGGAGAGAGGATATGGGTTGGGTTTGGGAAGTTTGGTGAAAAGGAAAGTGGTTTTTGTCAAATTGAGCATGACGGGTAATATAGATTCTAGAGGTGGCAGGGTCAAGACAACGAAAACCTTTATAAGATGAATGATAACCCATAAAAATGCAAGGGATGCTCCGAGGGGAAAACTTGTTAGTCATGTAATCACATAAACAAGGATAAACATGATAACCAAATGGATGAAAATTTTCGTAATTGGGAGAGGAACCATATAGGAGTTGAAAAGGTGACTTACCTCCGAGAAGCGGTGTGGGCAAATGGTTGATGATATAAGTCGCAGTGCTAAAAGTGTCAACCCAGAAGTGAGTAGGAATGTGAGAATGAAAAAGGAGAGCCAGATCTGTTTCAGTCACATGGCAGTGTTTCCTTTCGGCGCGACCATTTTGTGCGGGTGTATAAGGACAAGAGATTTGATGATGAATGCTAAAGGTACTAAGGTGGGCTTTAAAGCAATTGCTAGTGAATTCTGCACCACCATCACTTTGAAAAATTTTGATACGAGCAGAATGTTGATTTTCAACAAATTTTTGAAATTGGAGAAAAGTATTAAAGAAGTCAGATTTCAATTTCAATGGGTAAAGCCAAGTGAAACGAGAATAATCATCAATAAATAAAGCATAGTATGTGAAACCCGAAGTGGATTGTATAGGGGATGGGCCCTATAGATCGCAATGAATAAGATCTAAAACCTTTGAAGATCGATGCTCAGTACAAGAATAAGGCAAACAATGATTCTTTGTAATTTGACATATACTACATAACGCAGGAGATGGCAATAAAGAAGTAAGAGAAATTTGTCCTTTTTTATTCTGAAAAGAAATAACATAATAATTCACATGCCCAAGGCGAGCATGCCATAAAGCATATGAAGCATGAAGAGATTTATTTTTCAGGACATAAACAAAAGTTGAATTTCCGCTTTCTAGCACATATAGGCCACCATCCTGTTTACCAGTTGCCACCATTCTTCTCGTTTGATGATTCTGAATAGTGAAAAGATTATTAGTAAATGTAACGGATAACGGAAATTCAGTTGTTAATTTACTAATGGATAAAAGTTTTTTAATGATGTGAGAGACAACCAGAACGTCTAATAGTTGAAAATCAGGGGAATGGGAAAGTTTACCAATGTGGGTAATGGGTAGAGACGCACCATTCCCAACAATAACACAATCCTTACTCATGTAAGAAGTGGACTGGTCCAAGGAAGATTAGGCTGAAGTCATATGGGCCGAGGCCGCTGTGTCTAAAAACCAAGCCTAAGCCTCATTTCCGAAAATGGAACACGATGCATTGAGGGCTTCAATAAGTTGTGCTTCAAGGGTATGACCATGGCGGTCATACTGTTGCTGGCACCGGTCCGCATAGTGACCCTCTACGTGGCAGATTTGACAACGTGGGAGTTGTTTGCTAGAGGAGCGTCCCTTTCCGCGTCCGTTGCTGCCAATACGAGTCGGTTGATTGCGGGAAGAAGAGTTGCGTTGGTTCGACCTTGCTGAATTGCGATTGGTGGCGGTGAACACCACAGGGGATGGTGCAGCAGGCTCCAAGGATTTTTGGAAGATCTCAAAGCTCTCTACTTTTGACATAAGATCTACAAAACAGGGCAAGAGGGTTATCAGATAGACACATCCTCAATTGACTTGTTCTCTACAACTACTATAACAAACTTTATCTTTTTGTATATTCTCTTTTCCAGCTTAATATTTCCATGTATGTAGGCTTAAGGCTAGGCAACTCTGTTATGATTTTAGCTGTATATATTGCATCGATTCCTTCAATAAGATATCAGAATTTCCAATATCTTATTCTGTCATGGTATCAGAGTAGTTAGCTTAAATTTTTATTTTTATTTTTTTTCCTTTCCCTTTTAATGACTACCAGGGCCAACACCACCATTCATAACACAAACGACCCTCATAGCACATTGATTAGCATCAATGTTGCAGCTCAAACTCCATTAAAGCTTACTTCCACCAACTATGTATCTTGGAGACTACAATTTCAGACTCTCTTTATTGGGTATGATCTTCTAGGATTCATCGACGGATCACATCCTTGTCCAACAACAATTCTTCCAGGAACCACTACACCAAATCCAGCACATACACTCTGGATAAGGCAGGACCAACTCCTTCTCAATGCCATTCTTAGTTCTCTGTCCCCCACCATAATTCCATTTATTGCTCGAGCAAAAACAGCAAGGGAAGCCTAGACAATATTGGCCAATACATATGCCAAACCATCTCGTGGAAGAATCAAGCAGGTGAAAAATCAATTAAAACAAATCACGAAGGGATCCATGGGTGTCTCTGAATTCCTTCAGACCATCAAGGCTCCGGTTGATGAACTTGTCATCCTAGGCGCAGTTGTTGATGATGAAGATCTTTTAGAAAAGATTCTTGAGGGACTTGGTGAAGACTACAAAGAATTGGTGCGGAGGGCAGTTCAAGCTAGAGATACTCCAATCTCCTTTGATAAACTCCATGAAAAGCTTCTCAACTTTGAAGCTTTTCTTCAAAGCACCACAAAGACTGAACAATCCTACTTCTCTGCCTCTGCTAATCCTGCCAATCATGCCTACTCTGGGTCACGAAACCTGCCATACTCTAATTCTTCCTCCGAAAACAACACACGCTAGCGTCCACCCTCCAATCCTGGCAATAGCACTACGGGTTGGCGCCTGTCGCCCACCTCTGGTAATCAATTCCCTACACCCACTGGCGCTAACAATTTACGTTCAGATCGTAGCACTCCAAAGCCTTATCTTGGCTACTGCCAAATCTGCAGAATTCAAGGACATACAACAAAGCGCTGTCCCTCTTTCAGATTAATACCAATTGAGACATCCACCAACACCAATACAGCAACGCCAAACTCCTCTTGGCAACCAAAAGCTCACTTTGCTGCTACTACCTCCAACACCCCAACATGGCTATTGGATAGTGGTGCTTCTCATCATGTCACCTCCGACTTGAGCAGTCTCTCTATTCATGCACCATACAATGGCTCTGACGACATTATGATTGGTGATGGCACAAGACTTCCCATAACACATACTGGTTCCCTCTCTCTCCACACTTCCAATGCTCAATTTTCCTTAACCAATGTTCTTTGTGTTCCTAGCATGAAAAAAAATTTGATTTCAATTTCCAAACTCTGTATCTCCAACAATGTTTCAATTACATTCTTACCATCTTCTTTTCTTGTAAAGGATCTTCGCACAGGAGCAACGCTTTTGAAAGACAAAACTAAGGATGGTGTGTATGAGTGGCCGGTATCATCACCTCTACTTGCCTTTTCCAGTGTCAAAACCAGCTCATCAGAATGGTATCACCGATTGGGACACCCTGCCTTTCCTATTTTAAAGCATGTCATCTCTACAAATAATCTTGCTTTATCATCTTCCAGCCTTTTACATTTTTCTTGTAACGCATGTCATTGCAATAAGAGTCATAAACTCTCATTTTCCAATTCTACCATTAATTCTAGTCGTCCTCTTCAAATACTCTATTAAGATGTATGAACATCACCTATTATTTCTTATGATGGCTTTAAGTATTATGTAATTTTTGTTGATCATTTAACTAAATATATATGGTTTTATCCTCTAAAACAAAAATCCCAAGTCAAAGACATATTCATAAGATTTAAAGCCATTGTAGAAAAACACTTCAATCAAAACATCCATACCTTGTACTTTGATAATGGTGGTGAATACATTTCTCTCTCTAACTTTCTTGCTCTTCATGGTATCTCTCATCTCACTACTCCACCTCACACCCCCGAACACAATGGCTTCTCTGAGCGGCGCCATCTCCACATTGTTGAAACAGGTCTCACCCTTCTCTCTCATGCTTCTATTCTTTTGCCTTATTGGTCTAATGCCTTTGCCACAGCCGTTTACTTGATCAATCGGATGCCAACTCCAACATTAAATCTCTTATCCCCTTATGAAAAAATATTTGGTACTCCTCCCAATTACTCAAAACTCAAAATATTTGGTTGTCTATGCTATCCTTGGCTTCGCCCCTATTCTAGCCATAAACTTGACTCTAGTTCTAAGTCATGTATTTTTCTCGGGTACTCTCTAACTCAAAGTGCCTATTTCTGCTATGATCCATCCACATCAAAATTTTTTTGTTTCTAGGCATGTTAGATTTGTTGAATCAATTTTTCCTTTTAAATCTTCTCTTCCACAAGCTCCACGACCTGAATCAACCTCTGTTTCTACTTGGATACCACCACTAATTCATATCAACACCACAACATCAACACTCGTACCACCATCTGCAGTTCATCCTCAACAGCAACTCCAATGTGAAGCTTCTGCACCTGTTACTTCTCATCTCAGCCCCGCCAACAACCAAAACCAACCACATCAGCTGCCCTCCACAAACTCCCTACCACCCACCACTCAACCAAACCACCACACCACAAACTCAAACCATTCTATGCAAACTAGAGCCAAAAACAACATTCGCAAACCTATTCAAAAACTCAATCTTCACATCCAATTATCCAAACCTCTTGATCTTGAACCCACCACACCAACCCAAGCTCTTAAAGATCCAAAATGGCGCAAGGCCATGTCTGAAGAATATGATGCTCTTGTTCGGAATGGGACATGGGAACTAGTGCCTTCCAATCCTAGTCAAAATGTTGTGGGTTGTAAATGGATTTTCCGTACTAAACGTAATTCTGATGGCTCTATTGACAGGTTCAAGGCTCGTTTGGTTGCAAAAGGTTTTCATCAACGCCCAGGCATTGATTATTATGATACCTTCAGTCCGGTAGTCAAGCCTACCACCATCAGACTTGTTCTCAGTGTTGCTGTCAGTAATGGCTGGATACTTCGTCAACTAGATGTTAATAACGCCTTCCTACAAGGTACTCTCACTGAGCATGTGTATATGACTCAGCCACCAGGTTTCATTGATCAAGACTCCCCATCACATGTTTGTAAGCTCAAGAAAGCTATTTATGGCCTAAACAGGCTCCCTGAGCGTGGTATCAAGAACTCAGATCTTTTCTCCTTCAATCTGGGTTCACAAACTCCCATGCTGATACATCACTCTTTGTTCTTAAATTCCGGCGACACCTTGTTTACTTCCTGGTCTATGTTGATGTCTTATTATTACTAGGGATGATGAACACTTGGTAAATCGGTATATTCATCTGTTAGCCAATAGGTTCTCTCTTAAGGATCTTGGCAAACTTTCTTATTTTCTTGGCGTTGAAATTGTTCCCAATTCGCAAGGCTTCCTGCTTTCTCAACGTCGATACTTACTTGATCTTCTTGCTCGAACTCACATGTCTGAGGTTAAACCAGTTCAAATTCCTCTTCCATCAGGTATAAAAATCTCACTGCATTCAGGGGATAAACTATCTGATCCTACGGAATTTCAAGCGGTTGTTGGAAGTCTCCAATATCTGCTTTTCACAAGACTTGACATAGCATTTGTTGTAAATAAGCTATCTCAGTTTATGCACACACCCACAACTGAGCATTGGACACTTGTTAAGCGTCTACTTCGTTATCTTTGTGGTACTCCTGATCATAGCCTTCAGCTTTATTATGATTCTCCTCTATCCTTACATGCATTCTCTGATGCCTTACATGCCTACTCTGATGCTGATTGGGCGGGCGACCCAGATGACTTCTATTCCACAGGTGCTTATATTGTTTATCTTGGTCGCAATCCTATCTCTTGGAGCTCCAAAAAGCAGAAAACCATTGCCCGTTCATCTACCAAAGCTGAATATCGATTTGTTGCAAATACAGCTGCTAAGCTAAATTGGGTGTCCTCCTTGCTGTGTGATCTTGGTATTCAGCTACCTACTTGCCCAGTCATTTACTGTGATAATGTCGGGGCAACTCAGGTGTGTTCTAATCCTGTTTGTCACTCCAGAATGAAAAATGTTGCTCTCGACTTCCACTTCATTCATGATCAAGTTCAGAAAGGCATTCTCAGAGTTGCTCATGTATCCTCCACAGATCAACTTGCTGATCTTCTCACCAAGTCACTTCCCAGAGCTCGTTTTCTGTTTCTTCGGGACAAGATTGGCCTCTCATGTAGAGCTCCATCTTGAGGGGGCATATCAGATAGACACATCCTCAATTGACTTGTTCTCTACAGCTATTATAACAAACTTTATCTTTTTGTATATTCTATTTTCCAGCTTAATATTTCCATGTATATAGGCTTAAGACTAGGCAACTCTGTTATGATTTTAGTTGTATATATTGCATCGATTCCTTCAATAAGATATCAGAATTTCCAATCTCTTATTCTGTCAGGGGTGAGGGCCATTTGGGCCGTGGAGAAGCTCGAGAATTCCGAGCCAAGACCTCGGAGAAACTAGTGCACTTTGTCAGTGCCATTGATCGGTCGTCCGATTGCATGGAGTTGATTGCAGAGGGCCTTGAAGGCGCGGGCATACTCTGAAACAAATTCGGTGCCTCATTTCATCAGTTGCAAGTCATCCTTGAGACAAATTTCACGGGCTTTTGAGCAGTGGTTGAATGTGTTTTCCAAGGCAACCCATACCTCATGTGAAGTGGAGAGTCCCATAACTTCAACCATGGATTCCTCGTTAAGGGAGGATAACAGAAGACTAAGGAGGCGTTGATCGGTATGTTTCCATGCCACATGTTTGATGTTTGGTGTTTGAGAATTTTCAGAGGTGAAACGGGGTGGTATTTCTATAGTTCCATCCACATAGCCGATTAGTTCTTGACTCTCTAAAAGGGGAAGCAATTGGCTTTTCCATAGGAGGTAGTTGGAAGAGGATAGTTTGATAAAAACCATGTGGATGAGGGTATTGAAGGGGAGAAGAGTGGAAAAGGGTTTGGCAGCCATGGAAAGGGAAAGAAGATCGTGAAAGGGATGTTAATCTGTATGGCTCTGATACCAAGAGAGTATTTGAAAAACTACTCTACGTTTAGTGGTTGGTCAATTTCATATATATACACAATATTATATATGTGAATATGGTAATTACAAGTACAGAAAGAATCAATCAAGTAAATTAGAAGCTATAATTGTGGGTCAAAGAGAATGCAAATGGAAAGCCTTGAATTAAGGCTGAAGATCCTTAGCACGATCCTTGAAAACTAAGTGAGGGAAAGAAGGGGACAAAGAAAGACTGAAGGAACAATGTATTTATCTTGTACATGGTCTCAATGATGTACCCACTGATCAACTAATAGAACCTTAATTACTCCCTAACTCATTAAAAGAAATCGAGTTGAACTCAGACTTAGAGGGGAGAACACTTGTTTCAAAAACAAAGAGGGTATTACTGGGGTGTCCTTGTAAATCACGTGACTCCGGATTATATATAGGTTTTAAAACCAATGTCTTACTTTTTCTTTTTGGGATGGCTTAGAGTTTTAATTTTCTCACTCTAAAATTATTTTCAAAAATATAAAATAAAAGATATATATATATATATATATATATATATATATATATATATATATATATATATATATATATATATATATATATATATATATTAATAAATAGAATTTTAGTTATCAAATAGGATGATGTGCAAAATTGTGGGTCTATTTTAATTGAGAGAATGATTGAAAATAAAGTATTATAAATAAAATATATTTTAAAGAAATATTTGAAAACGTAAAAAACAAGATAAAATATTGTAAGTTCCTATTTTTTTTTTCTATAAAATGTCATAGGACTATTTAAAAAAAAAAATTCTCAAAAATTATATTTTGATAACCTTGGCATGGTTTTGCTTTCTACAAATCCTTTTCTTAATGCAAGAACAAAGTAAATAAAGCTTGATCTTTGTTTTGTGTGTGGAAAGGTCATTCGAAAGGAGGTAGAGGTTTGTCATGTCCCCTCGGTTGATCAACTAGCAAATATGTTCACAAAGTCAATTTCCTTGATTCAATTTAATGGATACAGACACAAACTCAAGATAAAAAATCTTTCTACCCTGAGTTTGAGTGGATACTAGAGAGGATTAGTTTCTAGAATAACTATCACGTGTAATAATTGTATCAAATAGTTAAGAGTTAGTTTTGATAACTCATGCTTAATAGATTGTAATAGTATTTAAGCTTTCGAATTGTACAAACTCATTCTTTAATTAATAATAATTCTTTTATAATTCTCTAAATTCTTTTTCTCTATCTTTTCTCTTGAATATTCTTTCATAGAATTCTATCAAGAACCGTCTTAAAAAACATTAATTCCTATACATATTATTTTATGTTTCAATTTTCTAGAAAACTAAGTTCAAAAATAGAAAAAAAAAATAAGAACACCAATTTGGTGTTTTTAATTCCCCTTTTAAGACTAGTGAAAATAGTTTTATAAAAATTGAAAACATGGAAATAAATAAAAATTTTAAAACATGTAAAAGGAATATCAATATTTACTAATAATGTTATCATCTTCTTCTCTATGCAATCCCATGTCTATGATTCAACTCTTTACAATTTATTTCAAATACAAGTTAAAATGGCTAATGACTTAGTTACAATTAGTATATCTTTAATTCTAATTAATTTCAAACAAAAATGATTGAATTTGATACAAATTTGTTTTTAGGTGAATGTGGGTTTATAGGAAGTTCGGAGGTTGTTGTGAAAATATATGATTTTCATATAATCATCCAAAAACATAAAATTTAAGGATTTGATAATTCCAAGAGATATATGTATATCAATTCCACTTGTGAAGATACATCACGTGGAGAAATATTGGCTATGTTTGGTTTGTGAAAATATAAAGAAAAAAAAAGAGAGGTGATGTAAAAAGAAATAAAAAGTGAAGGAAAATAAAAAATAAATAAATTTAAAATTAATAAATTATATTTATATGCTATTTTAAATTCATTTTAGGGATTTCAAATCTTTTATATAAAAATTAAATAATTTAAAAATACATAAGTTTTTAACTGATTTTAATTATATTTTATTTTTCTTGTTTTTTCTAGTATAAAATAAAATATAAGAAAATCATTTTTCACAACTTTTTTTTTCTTTACTTAGTACTTGATGAGAATCAAACATAACCTTGAGGTTCTCTAATGAAACCTCTATCACTATAAAGCACCCAAATATTATTTGCTACTTGCCTTTGGAAATAGATATAAGAGCTTGCATTAGTCAAAATTTTGCAATGTTGGAAGCAAGAACAATGATTGCCAGGCTATGCTTGGTTTCTAGAAAATACTATTAAAAAAAAAAGAAATACTAAAAAAAATAATTTTCTCATGTTAAGTTTTATTATGAAAAATATATAAGAAAATAAAATATAATTAAAATTAATTAAAATTTTATGCATTTTAAATTTATTTAATCTTCATATAAAAAAAGAAAAATAAGTGAAATGAATTTGAAGTAATATATAAAAATAATTTATTAATTTTAATTTTTTTTATTAATCTATTTTTACTTTTTGTTTCTTTCTATTTTCTTTCTCTTGCATTTTTCATCAAATTTTGAGCCACCGTACGTAACCTATAATAGATTTTCTTTTTTCCTTTCTTAGGCTATGAACACACACCAATGGGTAAAACCTTTGTTCTTCAAAGATATTTCCAATAATTTACTTTTTTTAAAATACTGCAATGTGAGGATACGGTTTGTATTTCCAGAAAGATGTAAGAAATGCGGGTATTTCCCAAACAGAAAAAACAGGAGAGTATAGAGTTGAAGTGAATACTTATAACATTTTGGGTGTGAATACTTACAAAATACATCCAATTTTTGGGTGTGAATACTTATAACATTTTGGGTGTGAATACTTACAAAATACATCCAATTTTTGGGTGTGAATACTTATCCTTCGTTGGAATTGGGCCAGTGTGGTGACATATTATTCTTTTAATTGATCATGGATACTGTGACTCTAAAATCTCCTCACCGGTCTCATATTCACTCAACGACTTCAAAAAGTCATTGAGTTTTAGTTTCCTTCAATACCTCAAAACGCTTATTTTTCAAGTACCAATTGTAAATGAATATATGGTCATTCTAATTCTTTCAAATTTAAAGTATTGTCCGGTGTTAAATAAATGATTATGCATGTCACTCATTTTATATGTTTTGGTTACACCAGTAACTTATGTTAAAATATCAGTCTTCATGTTTACTTATTTATTTTTTACATTTTTTTTAAGTGGTCATGATGCCGGAAATCCTGACTACCCCTTTGATTAAAATGGTAGTTGCCTTCAAACATGAATTTTTTTAACCTCATTTGAGTCAAATTTGGTTGTTTGTATAAATTTATGATTGGGTCCCAAAAAACACTAAGAAAGAAACAAATGTTAAAAAAAAAGATATAATTACAATTATTTAGAAATTTATCGTTTTTAAATTATTTAATATTTATATAATTACAACACAAGCATTAGGTAAAAATTCAATTTGAATTGAAGGACCTAATTTGTAACACCTAATGATCCCCATATTATTCATTTCTTCTAATGCTTATTCAGAAAATTATCATTGTTTGCCAACAATATATGATACTTATGTTAATACAAAACCATTCATGATACCGGACTATCATTTTCAAATGTATTTTAACAAATTCCTTTTATTATTTCTATCATGATCACCACTTGTGCCATGCCACCACCAATACCACACACATAATCAATGAAACATTTTGTGTTAATTGGATTTACCATCATCACAACACAATTATAAACATGCAAGGCAAAGTTTAGTCATAGATTTACAGTACATAATACAATTTCAATTATCTTTTAAAAATTGGATAGCCAATGCTTTTAATGCAAGTAAATGTTCATAAAATAAAAGAAAAAATTGAATTATGAAAGTTAAATCAATTGTTATTAAGGAAAAAGGAGGAAGAAGAAAACTAGGTATTATCGAAACCAAGATCCTTTAAGTTTACCTAGGCTTTTTGCCTACACTTTTAATACAAAGGAAATCAAGCTAACCTAGATGTAACCCTTAGCTATAACGCCAACTAAGTTAATATAATTTGTAGAATAAAAAATTATTATAAAGTGAAATATTGAATTTTTTATTTTATTTAAAAAAAAAATGAAATGATAGTGTAAACTTTCAATGATTAGTAAATATTTGTGTTGGAATATCCAAAATCTGATAGATGAATTAGAGTTAAAATCACAAATAGCCAAACAGAATTCATTTAACTAATGTCAGTTAAATTATTTATGTCAGTTGTCAATACTTAACAGCTTTATTAATCCATTTCAAGTGTATAAATAGACTTCATCTGTACCTTTTTATTTCATCTGAATGTAAAGAGAATTTCAGTTTCAATGCAGGTTTCAGTGCTCCTCTGTTTCTCCTCTGTTTTACTTGCAATTCTGCATATCTTCACATGGTATCAGAGCTTCATATTTCCTGCTGTTCTTGATCTTTCTTGATCTTTCTTGATCTTTCTTGATTCTTCTTCATCTTTCTTGGTTGATTGTTACTTCACAATGACTGAGGAAGAACATGCTTCTATGGCTAACTCTCATTCATCAAATGGACCTGTACAGAATCTTTCAGACGATTCATCCAGCTGCTATTACTTATATCCATCTAATAATCCTGGTGCACTTCTGGTTTCCGAGATATTCACTGGTGAGAATTATATTGCATGGAGTCGATCTATGTCAATTGCTCTAACAGTGAAAAATAAAATTGCATTTGTTGATGGTTCTCTGGTTCAACTAATCACTAATGATCCTCATCTTCGTGTTGCTTGGCTAAGAGCAAATAATCTTGTCCTGTCTTGGCTAATGAATTCAATTGCCAAAGAAATCCGTGGTAGTCTTCTCTATTTCACAAATGCTTTTGATATCTGGGAGGAACTGAAAATCAGATATCTCAGAAGTGATGGACCAAGGGTTTTCTCCCTGGAAAAATCCTTAAGTTCCATTTCTCAAAATTCCAAATCTATCACTGAATATTTTAGTGAATTCAAGGCTTTATGGGATGAATGCATTAGCTATCGTCCTATTCCCAGTTGCAGATGTGGGAACCTTAATCGTTGTTCTTGCAATATTTTGAAGGACTTGACTGATAGACAGCAATCAGACTATGTAATGAAATTTCTTGTGGGGCTTCACGATTCTTATTCAGCAATTAGAAGTCAATTGCTACTGCAATCTCCTTTACCATCTATGAGCAGAGTTTTCTCCTTACTTTTACAAGAAGAGAGTCAAAGATCATTAACTAATGCAGTTGGCATTTCCATTGATTCACAAGCAATGGCTGTTGAACAATCATCAAGAATCATTTCAACAAGCAATACTCAATTCACAAAGCAGAAAGGAAAGTCTGATGCAATCTGCTCTCATTGTGGTTATTCGGGTCACTTAGTTGATAAATGTTTTCAGCTAATTGGATATCCTCCTGGATGGAAAGGACCAAGAGGAAAAAGATTCAACTCTACACCAACTGCAGCAAAAAATTTTCAAAGATTGCCCACTGCAAATAATACTAATGTTTTGGAGCAAAATTCAAGTAATTCCAACATGATTTTTTCTCAAGAACAAATCCAAAATCTGCTCACTCTAGCAAACAGCCTTTCCAGCTCAAACACAAATTCTAATGCAACTGCCAATGTTGCATCCATCTCAGGTAATCCCTTTTTCTGCAATACCGTTTCCTCATCAAAGAATCAGTTTACTTGGATTCTTGATACAGGAGCAACAGATCATATGATATGTTCTCCCCTTCTATTTGACTCGATTGTTTTACCTAAAACATCTTCCAAAGTTCATTTACCAAATGGACAAACAGTTCCAATTATCTTCATTGGATCTGTAAAATTCTCACCTGATATTACTTTACACAATGCTCTTTATGTTCCATCTTTCAATATCAATCTTGTTTCTGCATCAAGATTAACTAAAGATAATTCAGTTGGATTATTTTTTCTTCAATCCAAATGTATCTTGCAGGATCTCAGCAAATGGAGGATGATTGGGCTTGCTGAAGTACAATCTGGTTTATACCATCTTCAACAATTATCTGCTCAAACAAATAAAGAAATGCTTTCTAGTTCAATTGGTTTACCTTCTAGTTCTTTAGTTGAGTCTTGTACTGTTAATTCTGATCTATGGCATTTTCGTTTAGGCCATATTCCAAATGCAAAAATACAACTCATAAATAGTTCTAATTCTTCTGCAAAGGCTATTCATAACAAAGTTTGTGAGATCTGTCCATTAGCTAAGTAGAAAAAGCTACCATTTCCTATATCAAATAGTCAATCAAATAAAGCTTTTCAATTGGTTCACACTGACATTTGGGGGCCTTTTTCCATTCCCTCATATTCTGGTTATAGATTCTTTCTAACTATTGTTGATGATTTCACAAGATTCACTTGGTTATTCTTAATGAAAACCAAAACAGAAACTCGAGCTATACTTACCAACTTCCTAGCTTATGTTCACACTCATTTCAACACTAATATTCAAACTCTTAGATCAGATAATGGTCAAGAATTTAATATGCCTACTTTCTATCAAGAACATGGCATTATTCATCAATTATCATGTGTTGAAACACCTGAACAAAATGGAAGGGTTGAAAGAAAACATCAACACCTATTGAATGTAGCTAGATCTCTCATGTTTCAGTCAAAATTACCCTTATCCTATTGGACAGATTGTGTATTAATAGCCACACATCTGATAAATCGTACTTCATCATACATTCTAAATAATCAAACACCATATCAGTTATTGTTTCAAAAGCCACCTAACTACAATTACTTCAAAGTCTTCGGTTGTTTATGCTTTGCTAGTACAATCACAAACAATCGAGGCAAATTCCAGCCAAGAGCAACAAAATGTATTTTTCTTGGTTATCCACCAAACATTAAAGGATACAAAGTTCTTGACTTAACAACTCTCAAAACTTTTGTTTTTCGGAATGTACTCTTTCATGAATCTACATTTCCCTCTATTCTGGACACAATTCACAAACCTTTGTTTTTCCAGATTTTCCCCAAATATATGAATCCAAATCCTGTAAACCAAACAACTCAGTTTCTATAACTTCTGGTTCTACAAATTCTACTAATCCAACCTTTGTTATTGAATCTTCAATTCCTGAAAATACAATTCATGCAAACAATGATGCTAATAGTCTTAGAAGGTCTGAAAGAACTAAGCATTTACCTAAATACTTGCAGAATTACTATTGTGGTAATATGACTAAGATTGATTCAGCAACTCAAGCACCTTCAAGCTACTCCTCATCTGGTAAGCCCTACTGCATATTCTCTTTTTTATCCGATTCCAGATTATCTTCCAGACACAAAGCCTTCATTTCTGTTATTTCATCCACTTTTGAACCAAAAAACTTACAAACAGGCTGTCTCAATTCCTCATTGGCAAACTGCCATGACTGATGAAATAAAAGCTCTTGAGCATAATAAAACTTGGGATCTTGCAATTATACCTCCAAACAAAACTGCTATAGGTTGTAAGTGGGTATATTGAGTGAAATTTAAGACGAATGGAAGTGTAGAAAGGTACAAAGCCAGGCTTGTAGCCAAGGGCTACACTCAACAAGAAGGGCTTGATTTTTTTGACACATACTTTCCTGTTGCAAAGATGACAACAGTTAGAGTGCTTCTTGCTATTGCAGCAGCTAAACAATGGTATTTGCATCAACTTGATGTAAATAATGCCTTCTTACATGGAGACTTAAATGAGGAGGTCTACATGCAATTGCCACCAGGTTTTTCAACACCAAATGACCCTCGGGTTTGTAAACTCAAAAAGAGTTTATATGGTTTGAGACAAGCTTCAAGGCAGTGGTACTCAAAGTTGTCTTCATCTTTACTCAAGTTTGGTTTCAGTCAAGCAAAGACAGATTCAAGCCTTTTTATCAGACAAACATCAACTAGTTTCACTGCTCTATTAATCTATGTTGATGATGTTATAATAGCTTCAAATGATCTCAAGGAAATAGATGGTGTGAAAAAGTTTCTCCATGAATCTTTTACTATAAAAGATTTAGGTGAACTAAAATATTTTTTAGGCATTGAAGTAGCCAGATCAGCAAAAGGTATTGTGTTGTCTTAACGAAAGTATGCTCTGGATGTATTAAAGATAATGGTTTCTCTGGCTCTAAACCAGTTGGTTTTCCTATGGAATCAAGTTTAAAACTTACTGCCAATGATTCAAGTCCTTTATTGTCTGATCCTGCATCATATAGAAGACTCATTGGTAGACTTCTTTACTTAACAATCACTAGACCCGACTTGGCATATGCAGTACAAGCTCTCAGCCAGTTTATGTCTAATCCTCATTCAACACATTTACAAGCTGCAGAAAGAGTTCTTCGATACATTAAGGCAACACCAGGTCAAGGTTTATTCCTAAAGGCTTCATCTAATCTACATTTAAAGGCATATTCTGATAGTGATTGGGGTGGCTGCATTGACACTAGGCGAAGTGTTACTGGTTTCACAGTTTTCATGGGAGACTCTCTCATATCTTGGAAATCAAAGAAGCAACCTACTGTAAGTAGGTCCTCGGCAGAAGCTGAATACAAGGCTTTAGCCACTACAACTTGTGAGCTTCAATGGTTGGTTTATTTGTTGGCTGATTTGAATGTTAAGCATCCTCAACCAGCACTGCTATATATTGACAGCAAACCTGCTTCAGAAATAGCTTCCAACCTAGTACACCACGAACGAACAAAACATATACAGCTCGATTGCCATCTAGTCAGAGGAAAATTGCAAGAGGGTTTGATCAAAATAATCCACATTCCTTCCAAGCATCAACTAGCGGATATATTGACCAAACCTCTTGGATGTCTCAATTTTCATCATCTTATCAGCAAGATGGGAATGATAAACATTCATTCTCATCTTGAGGGGGGGTGTTGGAATATCCAAAATCTGATAGATGAATTAGAGTTAAAATCACAAATAGCCAAACAGAATTCATCTAACTAATGTCAGTTAAATTAGTTATGTCAGTTGTCAATACTTAACAACTTTATTAATCCATTTCAAGTGTATAAATAGACTTCATCTGTACCTTTTTATTTCATCTGAATGTAAGGAGAATTTCAGTTTCAATACAGGTTTCAGTGCTCCTCTGTTTCTCCTCTGTTTTCTCCTCTGTTTTACTTGCAATTCTGCATATCTTCACAATTTGTGTGAAATTAAAGTTTGATTAGTCTCAATTTTGATGATAACAAAATAAGGTTTAGAACTAATGATTATCATAAGTGTGTTTAGGGAAGAAGATTTTTCAAAGTGACAATCACAAAGATAAATCAAGACAAAAGAAGATCAAGAAGAAGGAGAAAACCTCAAAGAGAAAACCATTCAAGACCCATTCTTTTAGATTTATTAGTAAGGTTGTTGGTGCATAAGAATCATGTATTTCATTTTTTTTTAAATACCTAAAATCATTTAAGTGCTAAATTGTTTTCAATTATTTTACAAATTGGTTGATTTCATGTTTTTGTTAAAACCTTGAGCCAATTCTTTCTAAATTTGTTTTAAAAGGTTTTTAAGATGCTACACATAGGTAGCTAGAGGTTCCATACCTTAAACAAGGTTGTTTAAGAACTTGAAAGTGCTACCAATTGAGGGTGTGAGGAACCAATTGAGTCATCGAGCTTGATTGAATAGGTGCACTTTTCACTCTCTCACTTTCAGTAGCACATGGGGAGTTGATTAAGATAGACCTTGACTGATTGAGGGTTTGAACCCCAACAGTCACTTGTGAGTGCAATTAGTGCACAATGGTTAGTATCCAAACTATGCTTAATGGCTAGTTTAGACTTCCAACTATAATTTAAAGGCTCTAAGTTTACTGTTTTTATATAAGAGATAGTTCAAAATCTTTATTGAATTTATTTGCACCTTGGGGGAGTGTTTTTTTTAGTGTACTTTGCTTTAAAATTTGTACATCCATTAGCCTACCTCAATCCTAATTTATCTTGTATCTATTTGATGTTAAACTTGTAGTAGGATTTTGTGAGATCAATTTTCTATCATTTCTTGTAACTTTTGTGAGATGAGTTCAAGTGTGAGGTATTACTTGGGAGTTCAAGAGTGAGACATTTCTTGAGGAAATTTGTAAGTGTCTATTAAAACTAGTTAATCCAAGTGTAAACCTTGAAGATACGTGTTGGAAGCCTTGTTAGTGGAAACCTCACTTAGTTAGGATCTTGAAGGGAGTAGATGTAGGCTGGGTTGTGCAAAACTACTATAAAAGTCTTGAGTTTGAATTCTCTTTATCCCTTTTTTATTTATTTATGCAATTATTTCATTTATTTTTAGATGTTATATTTTTGCTTGTTTATTTCTTACAGTTTACACTTCTAGGTGCTCATGTTAACCATATCATACACTTCCTACTTATTTATTTATTTCTTTTACATATTTTTTGAGTGGTTATGATACAAGAAAATTTTCTAAATCCGATTTTGATCCTTAGGTTTCAGACCTAAATATAATTTTCTAAATCTATTTTAAGGTTCAATGTTTCCACAAGATGAAACTCTAACTTTCTAGCTTGATCATTTCCTAAATTCTAAAGATTCATAGATTCAATTTTTAGGTTGTTGGAAAGACTTGCATCCTCTTAGAGGCTGAGGCAAATCCATTAGAGCATTGGATGTACTACATCACATACATGGATTATGACATAGGTATTTGACAGTAAGTCGATAAGCAGTTAGGTAAATTTGTGTATCTTGATCTCATATGACGGATTGTTAGATTATAGGTCCTAGACCTTGTGGTGTTTTATCTCCACAGTTGGTGTAGAGGTTTTCCATGTAAAATCATTTATCTTTTGTGTGGATGTGTTCTATTGCCTATTCATAATATACCGTAAGACTTAATTGTTTTAATAAGACTTAATTCCCACTCATTGTTTAAATTGAGTTAAGATTTCTAATCCCCATATTACAATCTTTAAAATTTACTCATTCACCCCGTCTAGGTGTTAACATATTAGATAAACGGTTTTTCACTTAAGATTTGATATTCTTTCCTAAATTAAAAACCCAAAACTTAATAAATAAAGTTTGATAATGAAATATATATTTCAATAAAAAATCTATAAATTTAAAGATGAAACATATAGAAATGAGTCTTCCTTTTCTAAAATTTTCTCAACAATGAAGCATAATTAGAAACCCATTATTATCTAATTGTGAATTTCTTAACTAACAACATAAATAATTATTATATGATTTTATTTTGGTAATAAATTATAATATTTTGGAATATTTAAAAAATGGTTAAATTATTAATTTTTAAAATTTTAAAGAGAAGAAATATAATAATTAATTGTATGAATTTTTTAGCATGTAAAATCACCATTCAATGTAGAGGCATGAATAAACAAACTTTAACATTTAATAATATTTAGATAGTAATAAAAAACTTAAAATAAAAATATTTAATGATATGCAACTCTATTTAGATATAATCAAATTTAGGTTTATTTTTATTTTTTATTTTTAAAAAACCTAGTGTTCTTAATGAATTGTAACAAATATTTAATATTACCATAATTACAAATAAAAATTTGAAAAGTTACTATTCTTCTACAAGTCTTTTTGTATAATTATTACAATTCATACCAAAGAAAGTTGTTCACAAGATTTATTGGCAAAAATGAAATTGTAATATAAAGAATCTCATTTGATAAGCACTCATAATTACATGCTTCTTAAAACAAAGATAACTAAGGATAGAAACATTCCATGTAAGTATTAAAAAAAAAGTAATTATTATAATGACAATCTATCCTTGAAAAATCAAGCTAACTATTATTTCTTAATTATTATTATTTTTCCTTTTTTATTTTTAGTAATTGGTTTCAAAGTTTTTTCTTCTTATGATTGAAGCATGTATTATTATTGCCACTGTTATTGTTAAAATTTTGGATTTGTTTGAAATTAAGATTCTTGTAACTATATTATCTGTAATGATTTATTAAGCTCTTTCAATTATATGATTCTACAATTTATTAAGCTCTTTTGGCTATGTTATTTCCTAACAAAACTGAATGGTTTATTAAGCTCTTTTAACTCTAGGTTCTTCCAACGGAATGTGTTATGTAAAAAATTATGCAAATTTTCTAATTACCTCACTTAATAGTTTATTAAACTCTTTTGATTATAAAATCTACCAATTGGTCGGTTTGAAGAAATGGTTAATTTTTCTAATAAAATGCTATAATAAAAGCTTAAAATTATATTATCTCCTAATTGAACATATAATTTATTTCATTTTTTTAAATTTTATCATCTCACACTGCATGATTTGAAAAAGATGAAAAAAATCTTCTAACGAATTGGTTAAGAAAAAAATTATAATTAAATTATCTTTTAATTATACTATGATGTATTAAAAGATTTAATAGGTTTTATAATTAATAGGTTTAAGCTTCAAAAGGGAAAATTGTGTTTAATCCAAACGTAAAGAAACTACAAACATATCTTTCAAAATGATATATTTATATGATGTTATAGAGAAGTTAAGCACATAATAAAAGTGTTAAAAATTGGGTTGGTTAATGTCTGTTCAAATAAAATTCTTATTTTATTTTTTTCTTTAAAATTGAATAGTAATAAATTTTATATAAAAAATTAAAACATATATATATATATATATATCTTATTTTTGTAGAAATAACATAAAAAATTTTAAAATTTGAGATTGTAAATATTTTTTTTGATAGCTCAAATTTTCAAATAGTTTTTAAAACCAATATTTTTTTTTTTATGTAAACCATGAAAAATTCTTTTATTTAAGGAAATTTTTTTTGTGGTTTTATTTTGAACTCAAGATATCTAAGTTACTTGATGAATAAAGAGTTGAAAAAAAATTCTTTGAAGCTTATTTTTGTATATTAAAAATTAATGCTTAATTTATTGATTTGAAGCTTATTTTTGTACCATTATCAATACACACTTAAAAAGAAAAAAAAAATGGTAAGTACATACAACATCTTGTTTTAGTACCGTTAGGAATCAATGAATCAACGGTTAAAAGAAATACATAAATATGACAGTTATAATTGTAATGTACAAATTGTATCTAAGCCTATATTTTTAAACTTTATCAAATAATCTATTTAAAGGATCAAAATAGTTTATTTCAATATAGGGTCTAACTTTTCAAGGAGTGGATCCTATCTTTATTAATAGTTACAAATTTTTGGTATCCTCCAATATCCTAACCATCTACTTCACCATATTGCCAGGTTGAACATGTTATCACCATATTTATAGCCCTAGGCTATTCCTTGAAATTTAAAAGAAAGTTCTCATGTTATGTACATGACGCTAACTAAAGTAGGTTATTTAAATCATATTCTTTACATGTGGAGTCAAAGTATGTAAGAGAATAACTATAAGTATATCAAACGTATTTAGTTTATTTATTTTGAAAATGAATTTGGTATCATAATTGGTGAAAACATTGAGATAACCACTCTCTCCTTATGTTAGTTACCACTGAAAATGCATACATGTAATATGAAAATTGCATTAAATCCAAGCTCAACTTCAAAAAAAGTTTAATTACTATATTAAAATCTGTTACTAGTTTTTTTTTTTTTTTTTTAAAGAAGCACAAAAGGCATATATGATTACGATATTTATTAATACAAAATTAATAAATATTGTTGTTTATAGGATAATAATTGTTTCACCGAAATTTGTATTATAAATTACAAGATGTAATTTGTAAGAAAATAATGTCTAAGTTTGGGAAAAATGGTTGCAAGCTTGTTCCAATGGTTGCATGCCTATTGGAGAAAATAGAACTACATATTTTCACTTTTCTTTCTATGCTCATAATGTTCTTAATTATTTGTCTACTTATGGCCAAAGTGAAAACTTATTCTTGTTGGATGAAGCTACGTACCTTGTGAGGGATCGGTAAGTTGTTTCCCTTTAACATTTTTTTGTGCGGATTTATAAATTCAAGATGCAATCTTTATTTAACTCTTATTTAGATAATCAATCAGAAGGTAATAAATAATACAACAAAAATAACCTAATTCACAACATCCACTATTAGCCTAAACTCTCTTCCAAAACATCTTTTTCCAAGTAAACCATGTTTCAGAAAATGTCTTTCTTCAAGTAAACCATGGAAACCATTAAGTGAGCATGATGACAATCAATATTGGTATGTTTTCTTAATTTGTATTTTTTTGACTTTTTTTTTTTTTGTTTTTGTTTTTTTGTTTTTGTTTTACTGTTGATTGTCATCTTGGTCAATTAATGGGTTCCATGGTTTAATTCAAACCCATTTTGTAGATCCTGACTTGGTTCCAATTATGAGTGATGTAGATCCACTTTCATATTTTCATTTTGTTATTCTTCTTATTTTATTTATTTATATTTTCCTTTTCATTATCATTTATTTATTTATTTTTATTTAATTTTGTTGATAATCATAAACAATTAAATAAAAAAAATAAAAAAATAAAAAGGTAAAAACAAAAGAAAATAGGTTCAATTTGGTATTTGGTTACATGTAATTAAGTCATGTTTCAATGGATTAGACAGCCAATTGAAATCCTATAAACTTGAGAATTGTGTTGGGAGGAGCTAACTCCTTGAAGTTTTAGCAAATCTTTTTTAATTCTTTAGTTTCTTTGTCTTTCCCTTGAGCTCCTTGTGAACATATCATCTTTGGTACGCAGGGCTTGCAACTTTTAAATTGTGTGAAGAAAATCAAATAGGTTGTCACATTGATTGCTAATGGACAAAAAAAGCTCTTGCATCATGTAATAGAAAGTTTAGCTAGAGAAGCTATAATAGGAGATTAGTGGCAAGGGAATAACTCTAGATTTGGGTCAAAATTCAGCAATTGATAAAGAATGCTATGCATGGTTATGTATAATTTGCATAATATATTAATGTATTAATAGCATTGAGAAAAGTTTTTTTTAGACTAAGCAATCTTTCAATTTCTTCTTTAGGATGAAAGCAAATTCACTTCAAGTGAATGAACAACCATAGGTCAACTAAATGGATATAGTTTATTCATATGAAAGCATTTAAGGACTTCCTACATTTATAATTTGATTGACTACTTGCACTTGGAAAATACTTGATGAATAGGTCGAGTCAAAAGTTTGGTTTTCTAAGGTCTTTTCTTTCAAATCTTTCTTTTGATAATTAACCGAATTCTTTAGATGTTCTAATAAATAACAACAATTATAAACCCCCAATTGAATTAATAAAAAAAAATGTAATTTTAACCAAATATATTACCATAATGACATGATTTACTAATATGAGATTTTCAATCACTATTTCAAGGATTTTGAGTCCTTAAGGGATTTTAGCATATCTATGATAAATTTATTATAACTACATCATCAAGTATGTATCAAATTCTTTTGATTATTGAATATATGATCGAGTCTGTAAAGGCATTGTGTTTTCATTCTATCTGTTGATAATTTTGTTTCTTTTTATTATGGTATAAGAACCTTTTCAGATAGTAACTTACTCTCCATTAAAGATTTGAGGTTACTGTTCATTCATTCGAATTACCACAGGTAATTCTGAAAAGATTTGTTAGAAGCAAGGTAGTATGTGAAAGGGTATGGATTGAATTTGTTTAAAAAAATTGAGTTAAAATGTCTTAATTAATTTTTGAAAAGTTAAGATTTTATTTTTTAAAGAAAAATTGTATTTTTGACCCTCTAGGCTCTTAGGCCTATATATACTTTTTCTAAACTTATTTTAGGCTTGGATGCTTCCATGAGAGAAAACTCTAACCTGCCCTATCATTTCCTAAACTCTTAAGTCTCATAAATTTGATTTTTAGGTTGCTCGAATGACTTATATCCCCTTAGAGGCTAAGACGAATCCATTAGAGCATTGGAGGTATTGCGTTGTAGACATGGATCACGATATAAGTACTACAAAGTGAGTCTTTAGGATAACCGGTTAGGTAAATTTGTGTATCTTGAACTTATATAGTGGATTGTTAGATTGGCAATCCTAGGCCCAATGGTTTTAACTAGGTTAAGAATTTTAATCTTATTTTATAATCTTTAAGAAACACCTATTCACCCCCCTGGGTTAATCTAATGGAACTTTCATTTTTTCAATTGGTATTAGACCAAGCTTTTAATAAAAATCATTTTTTTTCTCAATCCTACAAATCTAATATGGAACAACCAAGGTGGAATCTTCCATTAATAGTCTATAATTCTTTGATGGGGATAATTATCCTCACTAGAAGGCCCAAATGAAAATTTTCCTAAAAATATAAGGAAAATGGGTCTAGAATGCAGTTGGATGGGGACCCCCATTGAAATAGTATGTTATTGGAAAGATCAATTGGTGAATTAAAGCCTAAACAAGAGTGTGATAAACTTGACAATGAGAGTAGTGAGGAAAATGCTTGGGCTCTTTATAACATATTTAATAGGGTGAGTTATCTCAAGTTTCGTAGGATTGTCACATGTAAATGTGCTAAAGAAGCCTGGGACATTCTTGAAGTAACCTAAGAAGGAACTTCAATAGTAAAGTTGTCTAAGATCTGAATGTTAACCTTCAGATTTGAGAATATAAGAATGAAAAAGGATCAAACCTTCTTTGTTGTCTATTCTATTCACTTTTAAGGCTTTAAAGGAGTAGGAACCTGGAACTTCTCAAGAAGTAGGTGGAGATGAACTTGCTCTAATATCTAAAACAAATAAGAAGGCCTTAAAATTTCAAAGAACGTATAATAGGAAGAAAGACTCGGGAAAGGGCAAAAATTCTAAAAAAGGTTTTTAAAGCAAAAGTCAAGGGTCTTTCTAAGGGTAAAAAGATAGAATGCTTTAATTGTGATGGATCATAACATATTTTTTCTGATTGTCCTAGTCTAAAAAACATTAAGAAATCTATGAAAGCCACTTGGAGTGACATAGATCCTAATGGAGTGACTTTTGAGGATCATAGGTATGAGCAGAATGATTATTTAGCCTTTGTTGCACTATTGATTTTGTGCATGATTCCAAGAGTGAATGTGAATTTATTGATGAACAAAATGTTGAATTTCTTGAAATTATTGCAATTGAATATCAATTTTTGATTGAGAAATTCATGAATGTTGATGATGTTGTTGATTCAGAAAAATATGAGATTAATATGATTTGTAAAGAAAAGACTAATCACATTGAGAAAATTTAGTTCCTTGAGATTGAGTATCAGTCTCTCCCTGAGAGAAACAATATTCTAATTCAAGAGATTGAATGTCAAAGATCCTCATTTTATGTTAATGAGGTCTTTCATCCTGGGACTAAAGTTTTAAATGATATTCTTGATAGATGTAAGTCTCATGGAGATAAGAGAGGCTTGACCTACATTAACAAAACTGAGACTTCCACTAGTGGAGACAGTTTTTTATTGGAGGAAACTTCTAACCAAGTAGCCTCTCCTAGCACTCTCCCACTATGCACTTATGGTAATAAATCTAAGCACACTCATAATAAATGTCATAGTAGATTTTTTAGGAGGTATGAGTCCCAGTTGAATAGGTTGGTTGATAAGTTTGATTTCTTAAAGAATAAAATTCTTCACATTAAGAAAGGAAAGAAAAACAACCCTAAGCTTAAGACCCAAAAAAGGTCCTTTATGTAAAACTCTAAAATAAACTTTAGGAGCAAAATAGAAAATTAAAAATTAATTAATTAATGAATTAAACTCATTAAAGGTAAAAGAGTCCTTTTAAAATTAAAAATCCTACGTATAAATTAGATTTTCCTATTATCTTCTTTATTCAAAAAACTCTATTAACAAAAAAATCAGAGAATTAGAAAACGTAGGGTTAAAGGTTTGGAGGTCTAGAGTTAGAAGTTCATATTTTTCCAGGTAAGATTCTAACCCTAGTTAATATATTATATTCGTTAGTTAGTTTTGAACACATTAGATATTCTTTAGAAAATTTTAATTTAGATTAGGGTTAGTTTAGTTAATTTATTTTAAAATCAAAATATTGAAATTATGAATATAGGTTGTTTCATTGATGAAAATAAGGAAATTCATTTTTTTTTAGATGAATAGATCTAAACAATGAAATTTTAAAAATTAAATAAGTAAATAAATCTATGATTATATGTGGCATAAGGGATTGGAAAATAATAAGAAAAAAAATTGCATGTTTCTAGATTTTGGATTTGAGGTACTAAAGAAAGAAATAAAAAATTAATATGTAATCATGAGAGACAAAGAATGGTAGTGGAATAAATTAAAATAATAATAATGAGTAGAATTGGTGGGGCTGTTAGAGTTGTTAAAAGTACATGAGGTATTATAATAATAATAATAATAATAATAATAATAATAATAATAATAATAATAGCAAGAATCGTGTGATTTGGATGCTTGTGAGTGACTTACAGTAAGACTATTTGGATGTTATGGGGTATTGAAAAAATATAGTAATAATAATAGTAATTGTTTTTAATAAAAGTTTTAATTTAGTTTAAGTATACAAAAGAAATAAATGGTTGAATAAGATTTGGAAGAAATACGAGTTTATAAAAACTTTGAAAATTCATTAAATTATATTATTATTGTTTAAGAAGTTGAAAATAATATTGGGTAGTAATAATATTAGCATGAAAAATTAATTAGGATCCCTAATACTAAATAAAATATTTTTAGGATTGTCAAATTTTTACTTTTAGATAATTGTGTACGATATTATGTTAGGTGATGAGTAAATTTGTCAAGCTAAATACTTCAAGTTTTTGAGCGCTTCTTCAAGGTAAGGGAAATTAATGCAAATTTTTATAAAATAAAATAATTTTCTTTTTATATTATATTTTGAAATGTGTAAAAATATTATTTTTATCCTGTCACATGGATCAAATATGTGTTTTGTATGGAAAGTATATTTGAGAATCTTCTTTGTTTATGAAAAATGGAAAATTTTGGAGATATGATATTTTGTTTTGTAAGTTTGAATTAATGAAATAAAGTGTTTAACTCTGGTTCCTATGGCCCTAGTCAACGGGTTATAATTGTTGACATATGCGGCCCTAATCAATAGGATATAATAGTTGATATTATATGACCCTAGTCAACGAGTTATAATAGTTGACCTCATGGCCCTAGTTAATGAGTTATAATTGTTGACATTTGGTTTTGTTCACCTTAACTAGAACAAATTTGAAACTAGCCACTCATTTGTGAAGTCCCACCTAATTGGGCACCATCTGTTAATTAATAACCAAGGTAAAGATATTTTGAATGCATTTGATTTGGTTTTGATGAGAAATTGTTTTGAAATGGATATGAGAAAGTTTTGTTGAAAAGTTTGACTGTATTAGTATTTTGAACTCAAAAGTTTTTATGAAAATAAGTATATGTTATATCTTCTATTTGTAAGCATATTGAAAATGTTTGATCCATGAAACTGTATTGATATTCTTTATTGAGATTTAAGATCATGCCCCTTCGTTGATAATTTTTCAAGTACTCTTAGTTCGGGCAAGGAGTGATGGTTACGTTGGAGAATTTTTCTTTGTTAGGATTTTGGTTCAAACTTTATTTTGGACATTGTTTAGATGTTAAAATTTAATTCCCCATTTAAATTATTTGAATTTGGAGTTATTTGGACAATAACACTCTGGTTGATGTGTTAGTTTTTTTTTTTTAAAGTTGATACTTGGAGATTTTAGAATTTTGTCATACTACTTTGAACAAGAATTTGGTAATTGGTAAATTTCTAGTTATAATATGAATGCTTGAGTCATTTCCATTTTTAGCCTTTGAGCTTGAGGTGTGAAATGATCGTTATGTCCTTTGAGTGGGTTTTGGGGTGTGACACTTTAGTTCTTCAACTAAGGTTAAGTGAATTTGGGAAGAAATAAGACATTTTCACTCTCCAAAATAAGGGCTTAAAAAAGTTTGAAGATGCTCTTTTAGATTCTCTAAGGAATCTGGATCCTAGAAAATCTTAAGGAGCTTCTTCTACCATTACTTAGTTCACTGCTTTATCTTTTATCTTAGAGTTATGTTTTGTTTAGAAATCCTTTCTTTTCTTATGATTTATTTTTAGTATTTTTTTTGTAAGAGCTTGAGAGTAGATCTCTGGTTTAGGGGAAGTGTTTTTTGTAAGAGGAGTTCTTCCTTCTTTTGGCTTAAAGGCTAAAGGGTGTAGGCCTAAGGATTCATGTCTTGTTTTACTCATTTTTTTTTCCTTCTATTGCTTTCGCTTAACAAAATTCTTCTTAGGGTAATTTTAGGTATCCTATTTACTTTTCCTATTAGCAAGGACTTCAATATCTAAAGTTTTAGGCTTGAGATAATTGTTTTGGATTGTACAAGATTCAATAGGCATTCTCTATATTTTTCTTAATCATTGTTAAGATGAAGAATCAAGGTAAATAAAATTATTGTATAGTAGGATATCTAGAATAATCCTTGGTAAGTGATTGGTAGGGCATTTTCTTAAGTTTAACTAATAAAGTAGTTTTTGTTTTCCTTAGAAGTAACAAAAACCATGGTTATTCAAGTCTATTACACATATCTTGTTGTCTATGTTCAATATTAATTTTATTTTCCGAAGTGAATTATGACATCTTGACTAAAATAAAAACAAAGTTTTTTTTCAAGATTTTTATGCCATTACTTGCAATATTTGGAAACACCACCTAGTGGAATAAGACAACCACAATAAAAGTATGATTTCCAAAAATGATGTATAATGTCTCCACTTCTCAAAAAAAAAGAAACAAAAAAGAAAAAGAAAATAAAAATGTTATTTACTTGAGGGAGAGTTAAGTTGTGTTGTATGTAGATAAAAAAAATGTTGTGTTAAATAGAAATCCAACAAACTTATATTAAATTTATTGAATGCTTGATTAAATCAAGGCATAGTTTAGTAACTTCTTAGAATTCAAATTCAAAATATAGAATTAGATAGTAAGTTACTTACCTTGAAAATCAATACCGGATGTTCATTTTGGTTCTCATATACTTTGATTTATATTGATCTTCTTTTCTACCCGAGATTATGATTAAAGTTCTTTTCTAGATTTGATTTATGAATCTTATTTGATTAAAAAATATTTTCTCAAGACCTTTTTACTTAATTTATTACTATTATTCCTAATGTTTCCAATTTATTCAGTTTTAATATGCCCTATGTTGAAGTTTTCGATACCATCACTAGTTCTTCGAAGTGTTCATGGTCTTTATGATGATTTCCTCTTACTTTTTTTTTTTGTTAAAAAGGGACGTTTTTTATTTTAGATATTTTGTACTGGTATGGATATATGTTTTTCTTGCAAATTTATTTTATTTTATCCAAAACCTTTCATCTAAATACGGATATAATGTTTTTTACTTTTATTATGCTTTCTTGTTATATTTTTTTTTCTTCTCTTGGTCTATTTTAAAAAGGGGCATACATGACATGGATTGTTTCATATGTGTTAGCATGCATGAGTTGCATCTTGATCTTTATTTATTTATTTATTAATTTTCCCTATTATCTTGATTTGATTATTCTGTTTATATTTTTTTCACACACTGCTTTACCTTAGGTATTCATGTTTTGGTATGTATAGGTTATTGGTATTGGGATCTTGTTGTTTTTAGATGCCTCATGTCATTCTCTGCATGTGGTAGGATGATTAGGTTTAGACAAGTGCTCTGAGTGTTCTGTAAACTCCGTTTGAGAGTTTTGGTGGTTTGTATAACTATGTTTTGTCACAAAATTGTCAAATGGGGATATTGTTAAGGCATTACATTTTCATTCTATTTGTTGGCAATTTTATTCCTCTCGATTCTAGCATAGAAACCTTTTTAGATAGTGACTTATTCTCCATTGAAGATTTGAGATTGCTATTTATTTAACAGGATTATCACAGGTATGTTTAAAAAGGTTTGTTAGAGGCAAGTTAGTTTGTGAAAATCCATTTTAAAAAAATTGAGCTAAAATGTCTTAATTAATTTTTGAAAAGTTGAGATTTTATTTTTTAAAGATAATTTTGTTTTTGACCTTCTAGCCTCTTAGGCCTATATATACCCTTTTTAAACTTGTTTTAAGGCTGGATGCTTCCACGAGAAAAAACCCTAGCTTGCCCTATCATCCTTTTAACTCTCAAGTTATATAGATTTGATTTTCGAGTTGTTAGAAAGACTTGCATTCCCTCAAAGGCTAAAGCAAATCCATTAGCAGTGTTGCATCGTGGACATGGATCAAAATATAAGTACTAGAGAGTGAGTTTTTAGAATAAGTGGTCAATCTATGTATCTTAATATCATATAGTAGATTGTTAGATTAGAGGTTCTAGACTTTGTGGTTTTTTATCTTGACAGTTGGTGTTGAGGTTTTCCATGTAAAATCATTTGTCTCTTGTGTGGATTGTTTTATTACCTATTCATAATATCCTATAGGACTTAATTGTTTCAATAAGGCTTAATTTTCACTCTTTGTTTTAATTGAGTTAATAATTTCAATCCCTATATTATAATATTTAAGAAACACCCATTCACTATTGGAACTTAGATTTTTTCAAAGTCATCTCAAAATGAGATACAAGGTATCTACAACTATAACTTTTGCTTTTCTCAAGTATATTTTTATGCAACTATAACTTTTGCTTTTCTCAAGTACATTTTTATGCAGTAACCCATTTGTATCCAATAGTTTTTGCATCTTCAAGCCATTCATATCTATTAGACTTTGCACCCTCATAAATTGAATATGAAGTCCATTTGCATCCAATTAAACTTATATTTTTAAGCATTAGACTTTAGGTGCTAATACTTTAATAGACAAGTTTAGTTCTACCTCAATTGCTTTTTCCCACTTTGCCTAATTATATCTATATTGACATTTTTACACATTTTTTATTTGGAATTTTCATCATTCTTTATGATGTTGAAGGTTATCTAGAAGGAAAATATATTATCAATGACAACATTATTTAATAGTATTTTCCATTTATATTTTTATGACTAATAGAGATCTCTTTACTTTCATGTATCTATACTTCTTTAAACTATTCAAGTTGTTCATTTTTTAGGGCTATTTGTCTAATTTGTGTATTTTTAGGGGTAACTTGTATCTTTTCAAGAGCTATTTATTTAATTAGCCATGGAATGATCAATCTTTTTTTATCATTTTTAAATGGGTGTAAACTCTTTGAGAGGTTGCATGCATATATATTTCCTTGCGCCCTTTCTACTTTTACGAAACGTGTCTTTTAATTTGACATGTCTACAATGCTTCGGGCATGTCTCATTGTCCTACTAAAGTCTCAAGCTATAAAATTTTATTTATTTTTTTTATTATTTTTAATTGTAAGATCAAACACAGAAAATAATTTTCCTTACCATTTTTTTCTTTCCTTAGTACTTTTCAAGAACCAAACATAACCAAAAAATTTGAGGATTTGATGATTCCAAGAGATACATGTATATCAATCTCACTGTGAAGTATTGAGGAGAAAATGTGAAGAGTTCAATCACTTGAGGTTCTCTAATGGGATCAATCTCTCAAGTTGTAAAACATCCAAATACACTACTTACCTTTGGAATGGGCCTTAGAGCTCGCAATGGTCAAAATTTTACAATATTTGAAGCAAAGACAATGATTCCTTTGATGCTTCAAAGATTTTCTTTTTTTCTTTCCCTTGGCTATGAACACATAATGTGGCCTGTTGCTTATGGTAGAACCTTAATTTGCTTATTCATAGCTTCATGCAATCTAAGCAATGATGCAGTAATGACCAGTTTACAACTAGTAGTTTATTATATTTTATGTGAAAAAAAAAAAAAATCAGTACCAAACATGGTTTTCTAATTTTCATTTTTTAAAAGTAATTTTCACTTTTCTTAACTAAATACATTTCCAAAGAAAAGAAAATACAGAAAATGAAAACTATTTTTGATAAACGAAAGCTTGGAAATGTTTTCCAAATGCAACCTAAGTCTTTTATTCTAAATTTCCTATCATATAGTTAAATAACAACTTTCACAACTTGTTTACATATTCTTTGCTTTTCTCATCTTCTACTTAAATTAAATGAAATAAATTAGGTTAGAATAAAAAAAATATTAAAATTGGTTTTTAAAATTTACAATAACTTATTTATTTTAAGGTTGATTTTCAATTTTTTGTTACACATATCCACGATGTTTAAAATCTTGATATCTTTACTTTATTTTAATTATTATACATATTGATGATAATTTAATAATCAAATTTATTAACCGCTCAAATGTTAAACTTTTGAAACTTACAATAGTTCTAAACCATATTCTACTAAACCCTTAACCATGATTCATGATAATTGATTTTTACAACTACAAAGATTTTCCTAAATAATACTAAAAAAAAAAAGGTAACATTTAAAATAGATTACTAATTTCTATTTTTAAAATTACAAATTTGAAAATAAATTTTGATCACTACTATCTCGTCTTATACTTAATAAAAAAACACTAGTCTCTTATAAAAGTTGCTGAAAAATAATTTAATTTTTTTTAAAATTATTTTAAAGTTTATCATTATATATATATTTCGTTACTAAACACATTTGTATTCTTTATTTAAAAATAAGAACCAAAATTGAACCTTGTTAAATATTTATAAAATCCAAATATATATTTATATCATCGAAGCAAAAGTATAATAACTCGTATAACAACTAAGGGTGAGAATATGAATATTTTCATATTCTCATCACCCTACCTACATACGTGGTAATCTTCTACGTCATTCTCAAAATCCGACTCAAGAATTTTCCAACTGTACGTATATCAGTAGTGTAAGTTCCCTCCCAAGTTGAAAAGGATGAGAGCTAATGTCTTTCTCTCCACGTTGGGCTTATGGAGAGAATGTGGACGTCTACGTGAGTCCTAGGGCCAAGCCCATTTAGTGGGATTTCAGGCCGCGGGACCCATGTAATGTGAGAGAGAATTTTAATTCAACAGATGGGTTCAATTTAAACTGAAAGACTTTCCATATTTGGCTTGTTGAAAGAGTTCTACATTTAACTTGTTGAAACGTGAGAGAAACGAGTGACCAGTTTTAATTACATGGGAATACATAGTTTTTCTTGAACAACAATAAAATAGAGTTGTTGTTAATACATGGTTTTCTTATAACCGGGATAGTTTTGTGACATGCGATCATTCCAATTGATGTCGAGTTTATGGAAATGGAAACATTTCTTCAAATTATAAACATGTTTTAAAATTTATTGAAAACATGTAATCTGTTATGATTCCGGTCTGTTGTGCCATTTTTAAAACTTCCCAAAATGTAGAGAAAAAGGACCCGTTTTTACCTTCTCAAGAAAACAAATACTGCAATGTGCATGGAAGAGCTGCGTTGGAATACAAGATTTGTATTTCCCAAACAGAAAAAAGTAGAAAAATGTAAAGTTGGAGTAGACGCACTGTTTTATCACAAGTAAACTAGTTTTGTGACGTAATGATTCAAAATTTTCCACTCCCCAAACTTTCGAAAATCGATCAAATTTTATGGATTGAATACTTTATAATTGGTCCAAATTGGTAACCTAACTCCGGTCATTAATCATGAATAGTGCAACTCTAATGATTCTAAAACCTCTTCACGGTTCTCATATTGGCTTAATGATTCCAAAAAGCCATTGATTTTTAGTTTACTTCAATGCCTCAAAATGCTTATCTTTCAAGTTCATATTAACAAACTGTAAATGAATATGTGGTTAGTCTTATTCTATGGTATTTAAAGTATTATTTGGTGTCAAATAAATGATGCTAAGGCATGTCATTTATTTTATATGTTTTGGTTACATTTTCAATAACTCATGTTAAACATATGACACACTTTATATTTACTTATTAAGCATATCACAAACTTTATATTTACTTATTTATTTTTTACTCTTTTTGAGTGGTCATGATTTGAGAAATCTTTGGGTACCCCTTTGATTAAAATGGTAGTTGCTTTCAAACCATGAAAATGTGCTCACTCGATTTGAGTGAAGTTTTATTGCTTGTACAAATTTATAATTGATTCCCAAAAGGTATTAAGGATAGAAAGAAACAATTGTTAAAGAAATATGATTTTCTCATTTTTTTTGTTTTACTAGATAATATATGAAAGAAAATCAAATATAATTATAATTAATTACAAATTTATGTATTTTAAATTATTTAATATTTATATAAAAGAGGAAAAAATGAGTGTAATAAGTTTGGTGTAACGTACATAAATAATTTATTGACTTTAAATTTTTATGTTATGTTTGACTTCAAGAAAATATAAAGGAAAGAAAAAAACTGTTGAAGAAAATGATTTTTTCATATTTAGTTATACTATAGAAAAAAAAAATAATTAAAATAAATTAGAAATTTATATATTTTCAAGTTATTTAATCTTTAAAACAAGTGAAATAAATTTTAAGTAATATATAAAATTAATTTATTGATTTTAAATCTATTTTTTATTCTCATATACCTTTTCTTTCCTTATACTTTTCCACTCTATTTTATTTTCGTTAAATTTCCCTCAATTTTTTTTAGAACCAAACATAGCCTTATTGTTTTTCAATTTTTTTTTTTTTTTTCATTTTTCCTTTCCATTTTGTCTTTAGCATGTGTGTGTATATATATATATATATATATCACTTAATTTTTTTTATTTTATGTTTTTTCTCTCTATTTTGTTTTCCTTATATTTTCCATCAAATTTTCTTGAAACCAAATATAGCCTAAATATTCAATTTTCTTTCATATTTTCTATGAAAAAACAAAAAATAAAAACAAATCATTCTTATTAACATTTTTCTCATTTCTTTAATACTTTTCAACCAAATATAACCAATGATTTGTTGAAGAGTTGCTTTTTGTATCTTAAACCTTTAAAGTGATTCAAAGGTAAAAGTAGAAGTGATATGTGATTAATCTATAACTTTAGGTTGTTAAGACAATAGGCTTTGATTTTTGTTGTGGATTTTAGTTTTTCTTGGATAATTGAAGAAAATTATTAATAGCCTTGATGGTTAATTAAATTAAGACACTAGTATATCACACTAATTTATATCTCCCATATATTCTAAGTATATTGCACTCACACTTTATATTTTCAAATATTTTAGAGTAATCAGTTTTAGCTAGTATCGAAATTCATAAACAATTTCATGTTTTGATAAAGTCCGCCTTAAAATTTAAACTATTATTTGATATCATGCTCAAAAGCGTATCTACTAACATTTTTTCCCGACCTCACTTAGAGTGTTCTTAATAAAGTGAGAAAGTCCTTAATAATTACTCAATAAGCATATATAAATATTTATAGTAAAATAAATTGTTTGAATACATTTTCTATTTTTTATTTTTTTTGAAAACAGAAACTATATTGTAAAATATAGAAACTCTTATACAAAAAAGTAGAGATTTTATCTTTCTTCATAATATTTTAAATTTAAGAAAGTGAAAAGTTTTCACTTAAATTTTAAAAAATTTGAAAAGTGTTTTTAAGAACATAAGATAGTTTTATAATTTTTGTATAGCAATTCCTATATATAGAAATTTTATTTTCTAAAATAAAAAGTAATAAGTGCATTGAAATGCATTAATATTATTTAAATAAAAATATGTTTTAAATTAACAACTTTTCGCTTAAATTTTAAAAATTTTGGAAAGTATTTTTAAGAACATAAGATAGTTTTATAATTTTTTGAATAGCAATTCATATATATAGACATTTTATTTTCTAAAATAAAAAGTAAAAAGTGCATTGAAATGCATTAATATTATTTAAATAAAAAATATGTTTTAAATTAACAAGTTAAAAAAAATACTTTTTCTTAATCCAAACTAATTTGTTATTCTCATTATAAAGTTTTTAAACTTTTTATAAACTTTCTTCCACAACTACAAACTCTTTCTTTATCATGTCTCTGTTTTTAGTTTATTATTTAATGATAAGAGTTAAATATGCTTTATCCCCTCAAACTTTGGTGTATTTCTCACACTTTACCCCCTCATATTCAAAACTCAACATTTTGGCTCCTAAATCTGTCAAAGAACTACACTTTGTGCCCCCAAACTTGTTAAAAGGTCAATGAATCATTTTTTGATCGAGTAAAGAAATAAGGTTAAGATACAAAGAAAAATTGGACACTTTGTGCCCCCTACACATGCAGTTAAAAAGTCAATGAATCATTTGTTGAGTAAAAAATAAAATACAAAGGAAAATGGATACTTTGTGCCCCCAAACTTGTTAAAAAGTCAATGAATCATTTGTTGACTAAAGAAATAAGGTTAAAATACAAAGAAAAAAGTTTATTACTAATTTTGAAGTTGTCACACTTTTTAACTGTATGAAGAAATCAGAAATAATTATGCAAACATCTCTCTAAAATAAAAATTCAAAATTAGTGGTTGCTATATTCGGAAGGCATTTAGAAAATTTTAATTCAAAGTTAATTCTACCTAAGTTTAAAAAATCAAAGTGTGAAAAAGAACAAACCCTTTTGTAATTTTTTGAAGGATTTGTAATTGAGGGTAAATTGTTGGTTTTTGACAAGTTTGGGGGGCAAAATGTTGGGTTTTGAATGTAAGAATACAAGTGTAAAATGCACAAAAGGTTAAGAGAGTAATGTCTATTTAATAATAAGATTTTTAAAATTTTTGGTCAACAAAATTCAACAAAATTAGATAGTTCTAAATTTTTTAAAAATTTATTTATAATAATCTCAATAATATTAAATAATAAGTTTCAACCAACAGAATTCTTATTAAAGTCATCTTATATGATTAAACATTTATTTATCATACAATCTTAATGATCTTAATAAAATTTTTATTAAAGTCAACTTATAAAATTAAGAATTAAATTTTCAATCTTACCAAGTGTTGCTTAGTTAAATCAAATTGTTGCACAAAATTTTACAGAATTAAGTATTAAATTATCAATCTTACCAAATGTCTCTTAGTTAAATAAAAATATAAGTAATAATATATCATTTGAAATATTTAAAAAGCACTTTACATTAATTTTGTATTTGGCTTATGAGTTGTTTGTTTGTTTGTTTGTTTTTTGTTTTTAATCATAAATCAAATTTGGAGATACTGAATCTTAAAGGTTGTACAAGTTTTTGCAAACTTCATTCATCTATTAGCACATTTCCGGAGATGAAATTTTTTAAGGAGCTTGGTTTATGTGGGACTGGAATAAAAGAACTACCAAGCAACATTGGGTCATTGACATCTCTTGAAATTCTTGATCTCTCAAAGTGTTCAAAGTTTGAGAAATTTCCAGATATCTTAACGAATGTGGGATATTTGAGGGTGCTTAATTTAAGTGAGACTAGAATCAAAGAACTATAGAGCAACGTTGGATATTTGGAATCTCTTGAATTTTTTAGCCTTTCAAATTGCTTTAACTTCAAGAAAATTCCAGAGATTCAAGGGAATATGAAATGCTTAGATACGCTTCTTTTAGGAAACACTGCTATTAAGGAACTTCTAGACAACATTGGGTCCTTAGAGGCTCTTCAAACTCTTTCTGTCAATGGTTGCTCAAATCTTGAAAAGTTTCCTGAGATCGAAAGGAATATGGGGAATCTATGACATCTTTTTTTGTAGGAAAGATTGCTACAAAAGAATTATTGTGCTCAATAGGTCATCTCATCGGACTTAATAACTTAAATTTAGAAAACTATAAAAACTTGAGTGGTCTTTCAAGCAGCATTTATGGGTTAAAAAAACTCAAACGACTCTTTCTCAATGGTTGTTCAAATGTAGAGGCTTTTTCAGAGATCATGTTTGATATGGAACATTTCTCTTCCTTTTATTTATGTGGAATGGCTATAACAGAGTTGCCATCATCAATTGAACGTCTAAAAAATCTTAACTTGTTGGAATTGAGCAATTATGAGAACCTTGTGACTCTTCCAAATAGTATTGGTAATTTGACACGTCTTAGGAGTCTTTGTGTTCGTAATTGTTCAAAGCTCCACAAATTACCGACAATTTGAGAAGCTTGCAATGTTGTTTAAGAGGCCTGGATGTAGTTGGTTGCAATCTAATGGAAGGAGCAATCCCTAGTGATTCATGGTGCCTATTCTCACTGGAATCTTTAGATGTAAGCAAAAACCACCGGTGCTATTTCCCAATTTACATTATTATTCCAGGAAGCAGTGGAATACCAAAGTGGATGAGTGATAAGAGCATGGGATGTGAAGTAAGAATAGAACTCCCACATAATTAGTATAAAGATGACAATATCTTGGGATTTTCTTTATTCTCCATCATCTTCCACTTGATGATGATGAAGAATGCAAGATAATGTATCCTTGTTGTAATTTTGAATTGAGCATATCCCATGGTGATCAAACCAAACAGATGTATAGATTTGCGTGGCCATTAAGTTATCGAACCTACGATATTTATGGTATGGAAAAACTGATCCTCCGACAGCGTTTTGGCTACGAAAAGGTGACACATCAGATCCATCTTTGCATGTGATCTATTTGTTATCTGTTACACGTTCACACAACTCTGAAGTGGTCCAACACCTTGACCAAGTCCTCCACCAAATCATCTTTCACTTCCCTACAGTTGTGGAACATGTTCCTAAACTGTAGGGAAGTGAAAGATGATTTGGTGGAGGACTTGGTCAAGGTGTTGGACCTGATACCAAATGTTATCTATTACATGTTCACACAACTCTGAAGTGGTCCAACACCTGGACCAAGTTCTCCACCAAATCATCTTTCACTTCCCTACAGTTTAGGAACGTGTTCCATAACTGATGCATAATGGTAGCAAATGGAAAACGCTGTGGTTTAATGGGAAGCCACAGCTCTATATATCAGTTTTTGGTCCCGACCTCGTCTCTCTGCTGTTGTTCTCTTCATCAGTGATACACCATCTAATGAGAGAGATCAGAGTTTGGAAAATCAAAAATCTGCAGCAACTAGTCAGTATAGAATTGAAAACAATGGTTGGAGGTAAGTAGGTAATCCTAAATCTTTTTAGATTTGATTCATATGGCAAAGTTTCCTACATTTAGATTGAATGTATTCCATGTAATATTACATTTGGTATTAGAGCCTTATGATTCTTACCTTTGCTTTGGTATTGATTTTTTGCATGAGATACTTTGTTACATTTTTTGATCTCTTAAATCACTGCATAAAATGAAATACCTTGCTTGTTGTAGGGAACGTCAAACTTGTCTTGACCAATTACCAAACATATTTTCATAAAAACCAATTGGGTATCATGAGATGCAGAGATTATGGAATTTATTAAGGGATTTGACGAACCTGGATGATTGGGAGAGAAGGCGAGATCTTGACGAACATTTTGAATTAAGCTTTCCATGTTATCCTTATACGACTTAGCGTTGTTATACGGCAATGTATCACTCTCTTCTTGATACCACAACAACGCTTTGATCTCCCATCAGCTTTTCATTGACTCTTTAGCCCTGTTCACCATGTTCTCATACAAGGGTTGTCCACATGCCCACTCTTTGATGGCGGTGCCGCCAACCGTGCACGACACCAACCCCACTACCCCACGCACTTTCTCACGGTGTTTGTGAACGACATCCTCGGTCCCATGCCATAGGCCTTCTTAGTATCGATATCGGCATGGAGGGGCTCGCGGGCGGACTCCCAGTGGAGCTGGGCGTTGAGGAGGGGGATGGAGGAGTCAGGGCTGCATTCCGGCAGAACCACCTCGTCCCATTTGTGGTGGTCGTTGACACCGTCGCAGCCAACCATGTTGATCTGGCCGGAAAGAATAGAGGTTGGCCTGCTGGTGATGCAGGTAGCTGGAGGACACCGATGAGGTTGTTCTTGCTGGTGATGCAGGCGACTGGAGATCACTGGTGAGGCTGTTCCTACTAGTGATGTAGGCGATCGAAGGGAACCAGTGAGATTGTTCCTGTTGGTGATGTAGATGGCTAGAGGGCACCGCGTGTGGCAAAGGCTCTTCTTGCCTGTGTGATACAGGCGACTCCAAGGTTTGGACTGCTGCTGGTGTTGGAAGGTTGCCGCGCTTAGTATTGGTGCGGTGTTGCCGGTGATAGAGCAGTCTATGCGGGTGGCGAAAAAAATAGGATCATGGGTTCGGTGCAAGTGAAGTTAAGATGATGAGCCTAGAGAGAGATTAGGTTTCAATGAAGCCCACTAAAGTTTTGGGCTATGGGGATAAAAGAAAAATTAAGCCATGGGATAAATGTGAAAGTTGGGCCAATTTAGGCCTTTATGGCCCGTTTTGAAATATTTTTGTTGGGCTTGGAACTGGATTGTGTTTTTTATATGGGCTTGGGCACCCAATCACAATCTGAAATCTCTTTTACTTAAAAAAAAAAATAATTATTATGTGATTTTTTTACATGCAAATTAAATTATTTTATGCTAATTTATATGTTTGTATGTGTAAATTTGTAGCTTTAATTGTATGAAATGTAGCCTAAATTTGTGCTAGATAAATTAAAGTTATGACATATAGTTTTAATGTCTAGTGAACCATGTAATTTTAAATAATTAAAGAATAGCCACAACATCTTTAATTATATAAAATTATATATTGACTGGATAAGGATCACATAATGGACATTAATTGTAATTAATTATATAAATATAACGATTTTACCCCATAGGGATTTCATTATGTTTATATAATTAATTAGGATAAAATGTTAAAATTAGTCTTTCCTAATTTACCCATAGGAGTTAGGAAGAATTAATTTAATGGTTTATCATAAAGCTTAAAGATAGAAGATATCAAACTATATTCATAATAAATACAATAAATTCAGTAAAAATAGTTTGATAAGATCTATCATAAAGATAATGAATCTAATTGAATTAAAGATTTAGCCTACAAGCAATTTTTAATAAAATTAGATTCAATTTTTAAGCATTTTTTACATTGGTAAAACACAAATTTATTAAATCCTCAAATATTAATAAGCTTGTAATCTTTTTGTGCAGTTTTACCTAGCATATCTGATATTTGTTGTGAGGTTCCCGACCTTAGGGGAGATAACTTTAAGTTATGGAAGGAGAGAGTTCTTCTTCAATTAGGGTGCATGGACATAGACTATGCCATAAGGAAATATGAACCACCTAGGATCACTGATACTAGCACACCTGATGAAATTCTATTGTACGAACACTAGGATAAATCCAATCGCCTCAGCGTGATGTATATCACTACAAGAAAAAAAGAGATATGGTGACATTTATAATGAGTCACTATAAACATAGGGTGTCACTACAACATAGCGTCACCTTATCCACTGACACTATAGAGGGTACCAATTGGTGACGTATTTGGAAGTGACATCAAAACAGATAAATGGTGACACATTCAGAAGCGACACCATATATTTTTAGTTATACTTAATTTGATATAGAGTTGCATAAAATATATAAGGTGTTATATTAAATGCATCACCTTTTAGTTATGGTATCATGTTAAATCCATCACCTTTGAGCTATGGTGTCACATCATTGTAAATGATTATGGAAGATATGGTTGTTTTTTATTAATTAGTCTGTTGATTTTTGTAATGTTTATTAACAAATAAGATCAACTTGTGTATATTTTGTCCATAAATATAATAATCATATCACATTTAACTTATATTTTCGTAATGCTTATGGATTAACATGTAATACATTACATCATCTAATGATATTTGTATATCAAATGTTTACAAAATGATAGTACATCAAATCCACCGAAACTTTAAAAAAAAAAAAAGTGAATACATATTAAAATATGATTTAGAAATGTTAAGCATTCCAACATTCATGTATACCTGCATTTCATATGCATAAAACCGACTAATCATAAAATGACACAAGAGTTGCATCCAAAAACCCAAAATTCTCAATACCAAATAAAGTAACATTGATGTCCTATAATGTATGGCATAAAAGTCACATCTAAAAACCCAAAATGTTGTTGTTTCTTTCTCCTTTCTTTTTATTCTTCATAATGTCTTCCCAAAAGTGTATACCTGCATTTCATAGTTTAACGAGATTTAGAGTTTTATTGAAAATAAAAATTAATTGATGTTATAAAAAATAAACAAATCTAAGTACTAATGTTTTCTTTTTTCTTTTTCCCATTTTGATATAAAAATAGTTTGTAAAAAATAAGTAATGTTATACAATACTAATGGAAAATTCATATAACAACTAAGGGACTCACCATGCATGATCATGATTTATCAATATGATTCATGATTAGTTATAACACAAAAGAAGTTAATTCTCCTCTAATTTCATCAAATTCTACCTGAGAATATGTTTTTTTTTTTTATATCATAAAACTGAAATCAAATGAGAATAACATTAATATCATAATAATTGGAAGTATGAAACTAAGTACAATTCATTAAATGAGTAAAACCTTTAATACAATAATTGTAGAATCAACAATTATCTCTTTAATGAATCTCATAACAAAGCAGTCATATTTGAACTCAAATAAAAACAATTCAAGAAAATAAAAAATAAAGCAAAACTAGAAAATCAAAAAATAAATCTAAAATTTTAGAAAATAGTAATCTTCCACTTAAAATCTGCACTTTTTAAATTTATTTTTTTTATAATTCATTGTGCTTTTAAAAATCATTTTTAACATTTAATTCTTTTTATATATATTTTTTATTTCTTGAAAGGATTTTTTTAATTTCAATATTTTTTTAATGTTCATTTTTTTGAAATAACAATGTCCATTAAATTTCATCTCAATTATATAAAATAAAATTTTAGTAACAAAATATAAAAATGTTTTCAACTACTAATATGAGAGGACATGATATTATAACAAGCTTGAAGATTGTGTATATAAGACAAAAAACCTAATTCATTATTAAAAAATGTGAAGAGAAAAATTATTATGAGAAAGAATTAAAGAACCTTTCATAAAAATTATTAATTTTTCAGTCATAACACCAATTAATATTTATTTTTTCTAATTAAAATAATTAATAAAAAATCTAGATATGAAAAATATGTTCAAATAAAAATAATAAAAGATTAAAAACATCAAATGAAAAGATATTCAATATTTTAAATTTTACTTTTGATATTCTTTAGATCAATAAATTATCAAATATCTTTTTCAGAAAAAAGAAAAATGAAGAAAATGAAGAGTTTTATGGAAGGGATTGGAAAATTTTTTGTAATAAAAGGATTTTATAGAAATTTCATAACCTTGAAAGGAAAATTTCATCATCAATCTCAAATTACTCCTAAATTTGGTCAATGCATATAAAAATAATAAGAAAAGAAGACATAAATAAAACAAATTTTTAGAATCCTTTTAAGGGAGATGACAATATTGAGAATAATTTTCTCAAAAATTATTTTCCAAATATTACCAACCAATATCTTCATCAAAACATATTATAATATTCTTAGAAAATAAACAAATTAAAGGAAATTTCATAGAAAATCAAAAGAAAATTATAAAATATCTTTTTCAAAAAAAAAAAGAAAGTTTTATGGAAAGAAAATTTATGTAATAAAAGGATTTTATAGAAATTTTTTAACCTTGAAAGGGAAATTTCATCATCAATCTCAAATTACTCTAAATTTTGGTGAACACATATAAAAACAATAAGAAAAGAAGGTGAAAATAATGAAACAAAAGATATGGTGGAATGTTAAACCTAATTTTTACTTTCCTGCAACTCAATAAAAAAAACACTATTTACACAATCTACATTACAAATATACCAAATCAATGAATGTAAATCAGTTGTGCTAATAAAGATTTTGACATTAATAAAAAAAAAATAAAAAAAATGATAGATCTAAGAGATTTTGGGTTACCTGAGAGTCCACAAAGTAGAGAAGAGCAGTTGTGTGTGAACTACGGGTGTGAGAAGAGAGGTAGAAGAAAGTTATGGTTATGGGTTATGGAATGAGATTTTTTTGGATTGTGGGAATGTGGAAACAATGAGTTTTTTTTATATACTATCATTATTTTCAAAGTGGGCCCATTTAGTTATAATATTTTAAAATTTTATTTTATATGGTGTCACTTTTTTAAAATTGACACTAAACTTAAAATTAATATCATCTATCCTAATTAAAATTTTTTATATGATGTGTCACCTTTATGAATTTTAAGTCATATGGTGTCATTATTTTAAAAGTGACACCATAAATAGTGACACCATAAATTATTTTTGTTGTGGTGGTTCAAGAGGAAGGAAGGTTAATGATGGAGCAAGGAGAAAGTGCCATGCTGGTAATGCAAAAGAAATGAAAGAAAAGAAAATCTCAAGCCAATCAGAAAGGGAAGCAACAAATTCCTCCCAAATCTAACATTAAGAAAGACGAAAAGTGTTTCTTCTATAAAAAGAAAGGACACGTGAAGAAGAAATGTCTGAAATTTCAGAAATGGCTTGAGAAGAAAGTTAACCCTACCTTATTTGTTTGTTATGAATCTAATATGGTTAATGTAAATACCAACACATTATGGATTGATTTTGAATCTACAATCCACATTTCAAATTCCTTGCGGGGTATGCAAAACCTAAGGAAGTCAATGAGTAGTAAGCAATTCATCTTATCCGAAAACAAGATGGGCTTGCATGTGGAAGTAATAGGGACATGTTATTTAACTTTAGACGGTGGTTTTGTTATGGAATTGCAAAGGACCTTTTATGTACCAAGTTTCTCACAAAACTTGATTTCAGTTTCTACACTTGTACCGTTTGGATATTCCTTTCATTTTTCAAAAACATTTTTCAATTTGATTTATAAATCTGATTGTGTTGGGAATGGTATTTTGTCTTATGGTCTTTATCGCATATTCTTACAAAATGATACTACTTATAATTCATTACATATCCAAACTGGCATTAAGAGATGTGTTGTAAATGAGGATTCCTCTACATTATGGCACCAGAGATTAGGTCATATCTCTATAGATAGAATCAAAAGGTTGGTAAATGATGGGGTACTTAGTACTTTAGATTTTACTAACTTTGAGACTTGTGTGGACTGCATTAAGGGAAAGCAGACCAACAAGTTAAAGAGAGGTGCTACAAGGAGTTTCGGTTGTGAGTGTTAGCAATACGTGGAATGATTTCAGTTAGGGTAATCTTCTTGTATGGCATACATGGATATTTGGTGGAGTCACAGGTGAGGAGAGCATGCTTGTAAGCACGTTGCATGGGTAGTAATTTTTTTTCTTTCGTTTGTTTTGGGCTGCCATGATGTTTCAAGCCCATGAACTTTACTTGAAAACCTTTCTCCACCTTGGGCCCACCACTAAGTGTGGTCATTTTGGCACACATTCCCAATGACACTTGACTTTTTTTGGTTTGTTGATATTTTAATAACTTTTCCAAACTCCATTTTTTCAAATGCCTTTCATAATCCTACTTATCAAATAATATCAAAACTTTTATTTTAGAATAGTCTTTCTTAGATCCAATTCTCAAATAATTTCAAATTTTCCATTTTTGAATAATTTTATAAAAAATTCCATTTTTCACATTTATTTATTTAATCATCATTATTTTCATTATTATTATTATTATTATTATTATTATTATATTTATTTTAAAATTCCATCTTTAAACAAATTTTCAAAATTCCAACTCCGAATTTAATTTCCCATTTCAAAAATTCTAATATTCACATTCACTTCTTTAATCATCTATTTTTCGTTATTATTATTCTATTTATTTATTTTAAAATTCCATCTTTAAACAATTTTTTAAAATCCCAACTTCCAAATTTAATTTCCCATTTCAGAAATTCTAATATTCACGTTCATTTCTTGAATCATTTATTTTCGTTATTATTATTTTATTTATTTATTCACTTATTTATTTTAAAATTCCATCTTTAAACAATTTTTTTCAAAATTCCGTCTTCCAAATTTAATTTTCGATTTAAAAAATTCCACTATTCACATTAATTCATTTAAGTATTATTTTTGTTATTATTATTATTATTCCATTTATTTATTTATTTTGAAATTCCATCTTTAAACAATTCTTCAAAATTCTGACTTCCAAATTTAATTTCCAATCTAAAAAATTCCACTATTCATGTTCATTCATTTAAGTATTATTTTAGTTATTATTATTATTATTATTATTATTATTATTATTATTATTATTCCATTTATTTATTTATTTTGCAATTTCATCTTTACACAATTCTTCAAAATTCTGACTTCCAAATTTAATTCAAATCTAAAAAAATTCCACTATTCACGTTCATTTATTTAATTATTATTTTCGTTGTTATTATTATTATTATTCCATTTATTTATTTATTTTAAAAATTCCAATCTTTAAACAATTTTTCAAAACTCCGTCTTCCAAATTTAATTTTCAATCTCAAAAGTTCTACTATTCACGTTCATTCGTTTAAATATTATTTCCATTATTATTATTATTATTCCATTTATTTATTTATTTATTTTAAAAATTCAATCTTCAAACAATTTTTCAAAATTCCGTCTTCCAAATTCAAATTTCAAAATTTAAAAATTCCACTATTCACATTCATTCATTTAAGTATTATTTTCATTATTATTATTATTATTATTCCATTTATTTATTTATTTTAAATTTTCATCTTTAAACAATTCTTCAAAATTCTGACTTCCAAATTTAATTTCCAATTTCCAAAATTCAAATTTTCACATTTATTTATTTAATCATTATTAATTTCGTTATTATTTATTTATTTATTAAAAAATCCATCTTCAAATAATTCTTCAAAATTACAATTTTTAAAATTTCCATTTTTAAATAATTTCCAAGTTTTCAATTTTCACAAATTAATTTTCAAAACTCCAATTCTCAAATAATTTGTTAATTTCTTTCAAATTTAATTTCCAAAGTTCCAATTCCTTAATTTAATTTTCAAAGCTCTAATTCTCAAATAATTTTAAAATTTCCAATTTCTTTCAAATTTAATTTCCAAAATTTCAATTCTTAAATTTAATTCCCAAGACTCCAATTTTCAAATAATTTTCAAAAATCCTATTTTTCTCTCGAATAATTTTAATTTCACTCTGGTGCTCAAATAATCTTCTGTTCCTCTTGATTTTAATAAGTGTAAATGAATCTTTCATAATTCCAAAATAATGGAATTTGTGATATTAATTCATGCAAAATAAATTTGGCTTTGGTGGGGGCCCTACACATGAGATTTCTCTTTTGATTGTTAATTGCTAAGCCTAATGAATATTGTTTGATTTTTGTTTTGATATTTGACATGCATGCGATATATTTTGTATTTATTATTACATACTAACTCTGTTTTATGATGGTGTATTACTCGCTTGTTGCCAAAGTACGCACCCGTTCTCACTCTGACCATTCTCCATGTTTTGTTTTGGCTCCCAATGTATGATCATATTTTGGTATCCACGTTTAATCAATCAATTGTCACACATGCCTCATCTTATTAGTAGAGACCCATTTTTAAGGACTTAGAGGAGTGCTACAGTCTTTATCGTACATTCCCGATAAGTAACTTGACCCCCGAACCTTGACTCGGTTTTTCGCAGACCACCTTTTCCAATTAAAGAGTCACACTTAGGGTTTCTTTCTTATTTTGTTTACCCTTAAAAAATAAAACAAAAATAAGTGGCGACTCCAAGTTATTTTCTTAATAAATAAATCATTTTTCAAATAAAAATTGAGCTTACCATCGAGTGGAAGCGCATGAGACAAAATACGGGGTCCACACATTATAAAAACCAAATATAATTGGAATAGAATCTATTTTTGTTCTTTTTCTTTTGTTTTTTTTTTTAATAGAATTTAAATTTAAGATTTTCTTATTATAAGATACTAAGATAAAGATTGCTTATTTTTTTTACAAAATAAATACAAAAAATTTCAAAATCAAAACTAAAATTCTACCACTTATGGCCACTAATTTTGTATCATAATTCATTTAATTCTTAGTGCAATTAATTTTCATAAATTCCTATAATTTCATCATTTAACAATGAATAAAAATACTAAAATAATAAAAATTCAATTAAAAATGATTTTTTTATTCATCTTTTGAAATTTCAACCTCTTGTGGCACAACAAAACTAAAATAAACTGCCATATATCAATTGTAATGAATTTTTTCTATGAAAATTCTAAAACATAATTTACGCTCATCTAAATACCTACAAGAATAAAAAAAAATTATTAATTTTAAAAAATAAAAGTTAGGATTTGATATTCTTTCCCAATTTAAAAATTAAAAACTTGATGAATTAAGCTTGATAATGAAATATATATTTCAATCACAAATCTATAAATTTAAAGATGCGCCATATAGAAATAAGTCTTAACTTTCTAACATTTTCTTAGCAATCAAGCATAATTATAAACTTGATTATTATCTAATTACCAATTTCCTAACTAATTGCATAAATAATAATTATATAATTTTATTTTTATAATATTTTGGGACATTTGAAAAATTGTTAAATTACTATTTTTAAAATTAAAATGAGAAAAAAATAATAATAATTAATTTTATGGATTTTTTTAATGTGTAAAATCACCATTGGACCTTCAGACATGAATAACAAATACTTTAACATTATTTTTATATGATTCTTCAAACTTATTTCACTTATTTTCCTTCATTATATAACGATTAAATAATTTTTAAATACATAAATTTCTAATTAATTTTAATCGTATTTGGTTTTCTTTCATGTTTTTCATAATGCAATTAAACATAAGAAAATCATTTTCAAAAACATGAAAAAGCATTCAACTCTATTTAGATATAGTCAAATTTAGATTTCTTTAGATTTTAGAGAAAAAAAAACTAGTGTTCTTAATGGATTGTAACAAACTTTAACTACCACAATTACTAATAAAAAATTAAAAAGTTGTTACTCTTTGTATCTCTTCATATGATTATAACAATTCATATGAATGAAAGTTTGTCACAAGATTTATTGCTAGAAATGAAATTATAAATATAATGTTTCTAATTTGATAATTAATCGTAATTACATGCTTTTTAAAAACAAAAATAACTAAGGATAGAAGCATTGTATTTAAATATTATAAAAAGAAACACAATTATTACAATGACAATTTCTCTTTCTTGAATACAAACCAACTATTATTTTTAAATTATTATTATTTTTCTTTTTTCGGTAATCAGTTTCAAAAATTTTTCTTATGATTAGTAGTATTTAATTGTGGAACTTCATTCTGTATTTAAAATTCTTTTGACTCTATTTATTAAGCTCTTTTGAATATATTATTTCTAATTAAATTTAGAGATCATTTGATATTGATTTTAGGAAGCGCTTCAAGTCTTTTTAATGCTTTAAAAATTTTATATTTTAAGTATTAGAAATATTAGAAACACTTTTTAAAAACACTACCCAACGCACTCGTAATGATTTATTATTAAACTCTTTTCACTATAGAATTTCCTAATTGGCTGGCTTGAAGAAAATTGTTAAATTTTCAAATAAAATGCTAAAAAAAGTTTAAAATTACATTATCTCTTAATTGAACCTATATTTTATTACAATTTTTAATTATATCATCTCACACTACATAGTTTGAAGAAGATAAAGGAAATCTTCTAACTAATTGGTTAAGAAAAACATTACAATTAAATTATCTTCTAATTATATCCATGCCATATTAAAGTTAGGTCCATGCCTCAAAGAAAAAGTGAAAGTTTTAAGTTTTATAATTAATTGGTTTATGGTTGAAAAGAAAAAATTATGTTTAATCCAAAGTAAAGAAACTTCTATATTACATCTTCAAGAATGAATTAAAATTAATGTATTTATATGATATTATACAAAAGTTAATTACATAACAAAAATTTTAAAAATTGGGTTGTTGTCCTTTTTGAATAAAATTCTTATTTTTCGTCTTTAAAATTGGAAAGGAGTTATAAATCCTCTCTCTCTCTCTCTATGTATATATTAAAAAATCAAGTTAAAAAAATGTAAATTTGAGGCAGTAAAAATTGTTTATACCTCAATTTTTTAAAAAATAATTTTAAAATTATTACTTTTTCTATGTAAGCCTATAAAAATTCTCTTATTTATATAGAATTTTAAAAACAGAAAATAGGAATTGCATCCAAATGTACCCTTAGTGGTTTTATTTTGAACTTAAACTTGATATCCAAGTTCTCTTTAACTCAATAGAAAGATTTTTTTTACACACTTCAAAAAAAATTGATAAGTACTTCCAATCTTTTATTTTTGTACCATCAGGAATAACACTAGGTGGTAAGTAAATCCAACCAAGAGACTTAAATTCAAAATAATTTTATGGGAATACTGGCAATTTAACAATTATATCTAAGCCTTCATTTCTATGCTTCATCAAATAATCTAGTTAAAGGCTCAAAATAGTTTATTTTAATATGGGGTGTAACTCTTAAAAGCGATATTCTTGTCAATAGTTTAAAATTTTTGGTATCCTCCAATATCCTAACCAACTACTTTATCACATTGCCGAATTGAATATGTTATCAACATATTTATGACACCATGCTATTCCTTAACATTTAAAGGAAAGTTCCCATGTTAAGTACATGAGGCTAACTGAAGTAGGTTACATAGATCATATTCTTTACATGTGGTAACAAAGTATGAATTATGTAGCTGAATAACTATAAGTATATCAAAGGTTTTATATTTATTTTATATATTTTGAAAATGAATTTGGTATCAAATTGGTGGATTGTTATTTTGTTTAGAATAACCACACTCTCCATATGTTAGTTAACATTGAAAAGCATATCTGTGATATTTACTAAATAACATGAATCTAAAAAAATCTATTGCATATATTTCATAAAAATTGAAAAAATTATAATATTAAAACTATTGAAATTGACTTCCAAAAGATTCATCCATAGATTTCTATATAGTGCAAGACACTTGTAACATACTTGCATGAAAAACTTGAATCTTGCTATATGGAATTATCCCAATATTGACATAGAAACTAAAATATAAACCGTCTCAATTCACATGCATTCAAATTTATAAATATTTTAGTTTCTTACATGATTATACTAGCATATTAAAAAAAAAGTTATGTTAATATATTAAACAAATTATGTCAACAACTATAAAATATGACAAAACACTATGACTTTTTTTAATCAATTTAAAAAATATGCATAAAAGAGTTGTCATCTACATTTGAAAGTTAAAAGCTTTCTATCAAAAACAAGTTATTATATTTAATATATTTATCTAATAACACTACAAATCCTTAAGAAACATTTTGAGCTAGAAAAGTATATATTGTTTACATATATAAATAATTAAAATCAACATGATAAGTCTCTTTGAATAATATTACTCTTAAAATTGACAATATAATTATCTCTCTTTTTAAACATCCATAAAATTATATTAGAAAATTTAATATTTCTCTCTCATAGGAGTTGATAGAGAAGTATAAAAGAATCATAATATAATTAAAATTTAAAATTACTTAAAGATATAATTATCTTATATGAGATCGACATTGATATTATTAGAAGAGACTCATTCACTTCTTATATGTTTATAAAAAGAAAATAAAAAAATAATGTCTTTTAATAAATTATTATCAAATAATAGATATGGACTATAGATAATATCAAAATAAATCAAACACAAAAGAATTTAATTAGCATTAAATTACTTTTATAAAAGGATAATATGGTCAAGATTAAAAATTAAACCCAATCTTATTCAAACTTTTCCCTTTCTTTCTTATCTCTATAAAATCATTTGTGCTTTCATTATTTTATGCAAGTGTAAAATTCACCATTTCAAATAGAAAAAAATGAATTAAATAGTAAATAACACAAATAATATATTAAATATATAAATAGTATTTTTTTAGGGCCCAACTAACTAAACGACAATACTTAAAATGTCAAACTGATATTTTCTTTGCATGCTCTTCACTTTATCAATAATTAAAAGGATTATTAAAAATCCAAATAGTGTTTCCAAAGATGAGGACATAATCATGATTTAAGCAAATCTTAAAACATATATAAATCATAAATTTGTGAGATAAAGAGATTCTGCACAAACGATCCAATTGTGGTAGAATCTTTTTGTACTAAGATATTTAAATTAAAAATTCACATTTCTATCCATTATAAGAATAATTCAAATTACAAACATCTTCCAATAAATTTAATCATTGAGATTTTGGTTAGTACAAAAAATAACGGTAATATCATTATTTTCATAACGTCCGGCTATAAATGATAATTATGTAACTTTCAGCTGTGTATAATAAAAATGATAATTTTTATTTCTAAATAAAAAATATTAATATTTATATTCTCATAATAACTTCTAGATATGTATAATTTTAATTTCTGACATATAACTTCTTGTTAGATGGGTGTAGAGAAAGCAGATGCCCACGTGCGCCGTTGGGCCAAGCCAACTCCGTGGGATTTCAGGCTGCGTATCATGTACTGTGATAGAGAATTTTAATTCAAGAAATCAGTTCAATGGAAAGATTTCTATAGTTAACTTGCCGAAACTGAGAGAACTGTTGAAAGCAAGAATTATAAAGCTATGAACTCACACAAATCTGAAATAACATCTCCTATTTTATTGAACACTTACTGGTGGCTTATATAGCCTTACAAGATAAGGAATTAGAAAAACATTGCAGACCACGTCTTATACCTAAAGACATGGTATTAGTTACTGAAAGAGTCAAAACCTATCTACTGGTTCCTAACTAATAGGAACTTATTAACAGAACTTTGATAAAGCCAAACCTTAACAGAAACAAATAAATCCCAACAATAATTCCTCCCCTAAACTGAAGCAGTATGCATTCAGTTTAAGTTTGGTACCTTACATACCCCAAGCTTCTCATGTAACTTCAAGAACACTTCAAGCTTCAATGGCTTTGTCAGGATATCAGCCACTTGATCATTGGTGCCACAATGAACCAACTTCACCACTTCCTCCTTAGTGAGATCCCTCAAGAAATGGAACCTCACATCTATATGCTTGCTCCTACCATGCATAACTGGATTCTTGGATAGCTTGATTGTTGAACTATTGTCACACATAATAGTAGTACACTTACTCTATGAGTGCCCAATCTTTTCTAACACTCTCCTCATCCATATACATTGACAAGCACAGAAAGCTGCTGCCACAAATTCTACTTCAGTGGTAGACAGAGTCACCACTGGTTGCTTCTTTGAGGCCCAAGAAACTGCTCCGCCACTCAATACATAACCAGATGTGCTCTTCCTATCATCAGTGTCTCCAGCATAATCACTGTCAGTATAAGCCAATAGTTCTCCAACATCTTCTCCTCTCTTATAAAACACACCCAACTCCACAGTTCCCTTTAAATAACGAAGAACTCTCTTTGCTGCTTGCATATGTAGGTCAGTAGGATTGGCCATATACCTGCTCAAGAGACATACTACGTACATTAAATCAGGTCTTGTTGCAGTAATGTACATGAGACTCCCAATCAATTGCTTATAAACTGTAGCATTAATCCTAGCACCTTCTCCTTCCTCTAATAGCTTAAACCGGGCACAATAGGATTCTTCACCGAATTGGCATTTTGTAAACCAAACTTCTCAAGTAATTCACAAGCATACTTTTTCTGACTTAAGTAGATACGCTCTGAAGTTTGCAAAACTTCAACACCAAGGAAGCACTTCATCTTCCTTAAATCTGTTATATCAAACTCATCCTTCATGGAACTCTTGAAGCTTTCAAACATGCATGCCTCATTCCCAGTAAAGATTAAGTCATCCACATACAAACTCACAATTAAGAACCTCTTACCTCATTCTTCTGTTTTGACAAAGAGAGCGTGCTTGTAATCACATCGTTCAAATCCCTTCTTGACAAAATAAGCTTCAATTCTGCTATACCAAGCACGTGGTGCTTGTTTCAACCCATATAATGCCTTCTTAAGCTTGTAGACCTTTTCTTTTTCACCCTTTTGAATATAACCTAGTGGCTGCTCCACATACACATCTTCTTTCAATTCACCATGAAGAAACGCACTTTTGACGTCTAATTGATACACCCCCTTTTGTGCTGCTAGGGTTAGAACCATCTGAATTGTGTCCCACCTTGCTACTGGAGCAAAGACTTCATTATAATCAATTCCTTGTCGCTGAGCATAACCTTTAGCTACCAACCGGGCTTTGCACTTATCAACCTCACCCTTTTCATTCAATTTAGTCTTAAAGACCCACTTCACACCAATCTTCTTGGTACCTTTAGGCAAAGTAGTAAGCTGCCAGGTTTCATTCTTCTCAATTGCTTCAATTTCCAAGTCCATGGCCCTTCTCCATTTCACATCACTCTTAGCTTCTTCAAAAGAGCCTGGATCTTCATGAGAGATAAACATTGCAAGATTATTCACATCTGCATCTTTTGATAGTCCTTCACCTGTTACATAGTCCTGTAAGTAAGGAGGTGCTCTTCGAATCCTTGTTTCAACTTGAACTGGTGCAACTTCATTGGATGATTCAATTGATGTTGGAGTTGTTGCTTTTGCCTTTTGATCTGTAACCACTGCTTCAATACCTTCCACAACTTCTTCTTCACTCTCAGAGAAAGCATCTTCACCTTCAACACTATCTTCCCAGACCAGTATATCATGCTTCACTTCTCCAACTGTCCTCCCCCAATTCCAACCTTTATCATCTTCGAAACTCACATCTCTGCTCACTATAATTCTTCTAGTAGCTGGATCAAACAACCGATAAGCTTTAGATTCATGACTTACTCCAAGTAAGACGCACTGAAGACTTTTATCATCCAGCTTTGTTCTCTTCTAATCTGGCACATGTACATGGGCTAGGCACCCAAAAACCTTAAAGTAGTCCACTTTGGGTTTAACTCCACTCCACATCTCTTCTGGGGTCTTGTCTTTCACTACTAATGTCAGACTCCTGTTGAGAACATGTACTGTCCATTTTGCAGCTTCTGGCTAGAATGCTTTTGGCACTTGTTTGTCACAAAGCATGCACCGAACCATATTCATGATAGTTCGATTTTTGCGTTCAGCTACCCCATTTTGTTGTGGGGTATAAGATATTGTTAGCTGTCTGCTTATACCATTGATTCTACAAAACTCATTAAACTCATTGGAGGTGAATTCTCCTCCTCTATCAGTGCGTAAACAACATATAAGTGCAACCGACTCCTTCTTAACCAAGCTCTTATAGTTTTTGAAAGTTGTAAATGCTTCTGACTTTGCAACCAAAAAATATATCCACACCTTTCTACTAAAATCAGCGATAAAGGTTATAATATACCTTTTGTTACTATTGGATTAAGGAGTAATAGGGCCGCAGATATCAGCATGAACGAGCTGTAATTGGGCATTTGAGTTACAAAGGGTTGAGGACTTTGCAACACAAAGAGATGGTGAATTCTCCTCCTCTATCAGTGCGTAAACAACAGATAAGTGTACCCGACTCCTTCTCAACCAAGCTCTTATAGTTTTTGAAAGTTGTAAATGCTTCAGACTTTGCAACCAAAAAATATATCCACACCTTTCTACTAAAATCATCGATAAAGGTTATAACATGCAAGGCTTCCACTTCCCTCTCCACAAGGTTGAGAATTGGCCTATGCACGAATCAAAGTAGGTCCAAATGAGAAACATGGCTAAATTAAATAATTGCAAGCCTAATCAAATAAGCCCAAAGATGAAATAATGAGCCCCAAAACCAAGTAAGCAATAAGAAAATCATCGATCCAAAATCATATGGCACAAATTCAATTAAAATAATAAATAAATAAAATATCAAAGCCTAAGTCCAACACCTATAAACACAAATTAATAAATGGAAACCCAAATGAAAAACTACAAACAAAATCTAATGAAACAATCACTATGGAAAACAAAAATACATCTTAACCAATCTTGAAGAACCTATGGATAGAAGGTGGCAAGGGATGAAAATGAAAGAAAAATGAAGAAAGAGGAGAGAGGGGAAGAGAGAGAGAGAGAGTGTGGAGATGGTGGTGGCCGATCAAAGGGGTGGCCGACGACGCCGACAGTGGCTCTCTATCGTCGTTAGTAGAGGTGTGGTGGCGGGTTTGGTGTGGTGAGGTAGAAAGAATGGTGAGAAGGGATGGTGATAGAGAGTAAATAGGTAAGCGAGAAGGGAGAGAAGATAGAGAGATAGGGGGAGATGGTTGTCGTCGGTCGGCGTTATGGCTTGCAGTGTCACCGGCGTTGTGGTTGGCAGTGTCGCTGGCGTCCTAGTGGGTGGACGGAGATGCTGCTGCTAGTCATGGAGAAAGGAAAATGGGTGTATGAGGAAAATGGAGAAAAGAAGAAGGATAGAAGAGAAAAGAAAAAGGGAAAAAAGAAAATGGGGTGAGCGGGTGAGGAGAGAAAGAAAGGTCTTTAGGCCTTTAGAGGAATGAATGGGTTCTTCTAAAATGGGTATAAATGACTTTAAAATGGTGGTCTACGGGACGTCTTTCCCCAATCAAAGTACATGGTAATCTATTAATAAGACAACACACATATGTTAATCTTTCCCTTTGGTTAAAAAAATCCTTCATTTCAAATTTTTATGGGATGATATAAACAAGTAGAGGTGGGTGCCTATTTATAGGATATATAGTGTCCACATTTCTCATTTCTTTTAGATGTGAGATGGGAAAGGATTCACCTCTTTGTCTTAATAATACTCTCTTTTGTATTTTATATTACTCACGTGAAAATTATAAAAAAAAAAACCCATTTATAATGAATATTTTTTATTGAATTTAAATTGTTTGAGATTTTTATATTTTATGGTAGATATACAATATAATTAGTTTTAAATTATATAATAATTTATTTAATTAGAGGATAATTTTATATTGAAATAAACGAAATTGTTACTTTATTTTAATTATTATACATATTGATGATAATTTAATAATCAAATTTATCAACCTCACAAATGTTATTATTCAAAACTCATAATAATTTTAAAACATAATCTACCAAACAATTAACTATGATTCATAACAACTAATTTTTACTAACTACAAAAATTTTCCTAAATATACTAAAATGATACTAAAGAAGACTAACATTTAAATTACATTATTATTATTATTATTATGTTTTGGATGCAACTTTTGTTATTTAATTTCTATTTTTAGAATTACAATTTTGAAAATAAATTTCAAAATCATGTTTAATTATCCGTATTTACTTTTGGTTTTCAAAATTTAATAGCAAATTTCTTTTTAAAATTATGTGATCATTCTTAAACAAATATTAAACAAGAAATTAACAACTATGAGCACGGGTGTCTCATCCTATACTAAATAAAGCCAATGAATGCATCATAAGAATGGTAAAAAATAATAAAAAAAATTGTAAAAAGGCTTTTTTATTTCTCATTATCTATAAATAAAAAGTATCCACACACACACGCATATATATATATATATATATATATATATATATATATATATATATATATATATATATATATATATAGAATGTGAAGAATTGTTATGTTCTCAAATTTCCTTCCTCCATTCTCTAAAAAATCATCATAACCATAATCACATATACTTCTCTCTTGAAAATGAAACCTATAGTAATAGAATGTACATAATTTTCTACATATTCTTCGTGAAATGAGTTACATAGATTGAGAAGAACTATTAAATTGGCTATCAACGAAACTCTACAATCAAATCTACTATTTGTCATTTGTGTTGCATCAACATATGATCAAAGTTGGTGACAAATCATGAAGTATCTGTTATCTGCTACATTTCACACAACTCTAAAGTGGTCAACACCTTGACCAGTCCTCCACCAGATCGTCTCATTTTCCTACAGTTTAGGAACATGTTCCATAAACTGCTGATAGTGGTGGCAAATAGAAAACAACGTGGTTTGATGGGAAACCACAGTTTTATATATCAGTCTTGGTCCTGAACTCATCTCTCTATTGTTTTTCTTCAGTAATACACCATCTCACAAGAGAGATCAGAGTTTGGAAAATCAAAGATTTACAGCAACTAGTCAGTACAGAATTCAGAAAACAATGGCTGGAGGTAAGTAGATGATCCTAAGTCTTTTTCATATTTGATTCATGTGGCAAAAGTTCATATGCTTTGGATTGAACATATATTGCATGTATGACTTACATTTGGTATCAAAGCCACACAAATCTTACCTCTGTTTTGGTGTTGTTTTTTGCATGAGATACTTTGCTACATTTGGTATTTCTGATATCTTAAATCATTGCATAAATTGAAGTACCTTGCCTGTTGTCGGGAACGTAAAAAACCACATGCCAAATGTACTTTCTTCGATGACTGGAAAGTAACAGATAACACTTTCTTGATGCCAACTTTCCGGCCCTTGTTGGTAATCACCTTATCAGTTCCGATGGCCTTCCATTACCCAGACCCAACAACACTATTGGGTTTGGACACTTTCAGGTACTTCCGATCTTTGGGACTAAAAAAAAAAAAAACCACTCTTTCTCTTCAAATATAGTTTTATTGGAAATAACCCATTTTCCAAACTTGGAGATCGATTTCTCCAATTATCTCTAATGAAAACCCCTGTCCGATGGCTTTCCGATAGAGATACTGCACCAGAAGCTCCTCATCAATAGGATAAAATCGGAACCTAGTTGGCAAACTAAGCTGTCAAAGTGGGTCAGCCTCCGATACACCCATTTCCGAAGGTGACGATGATTAAGACTAGGGCAGCAATCTGGTGGGTGCGGGTGTGGGGGCCATTGTGAGTGTTCGTTGACCTCTGAAATAGTCGGATCAGTAGCGCTTTTCAGGTGAAAGAAGGCTGTCGTGCGCTGTAAGGCACCAGTGAATGTTGTTCCTGCCTGGTGTTACAAGCGCCTATAGGGCATTGGTGAAGGTTGTTCCCATGTGATGCAGGCAACTCCAAAGCTTGGAATGCTGGCGATGTTGGAAGGCTACCGTACTGAGTTTCGATGCGGTGCTACCAATGATGGTGCAGTCCACGCAGGTCACGGCGTGCATGACATTGTTGGTGATGGTGCAATCCATGCAGGTGGCAGCAAAATAGGACCTTGGAGGGTTCGGCTACAGGTGATATTAAGATGATGAAGAACCTAGAGAGAGATTGGGTTTCCAATGAAGCCCACTAAGGTTTTGGGCCTTAAGATAAATGGCTATTGGGCCCATTAGGCTCAATGCATGAGTAGTGGCCCATTTTGCAAAAATAAGGGGCATTAAATGTTAGGCCATGGGATAAATGTGAAAGTTGGGCCAGTTTAGGCCCTTATGGCTTGATTTGAATTATTTTTTATTGGGCTTGGAACTGATCGTGTTTTTATATGGACTTAGACACCCAATCACAATCTGAAATCCTTTTAAATTAATTTTAAATTATTGTATGATTTTTATACATGCAGATTAAATTATTTTATTCTAATTTATATGTTTGTATGTGTAAAAATGTTGCCTAAATTTGTGATAGATATATTAAAGTTTTATCATATAGTTTTAATGTCTAGTGAACCATATAATTTTAAATAATTAAGGAATAGCCACAACATCCTTAATTACATAAAATTATATATTAAGTGGATAAGGATCACATAATGGACATTAGTTGTTATTAATTATATAAATATAACGATTTTACCCCACATGGATTTCATTGTGTTTATATAATTAATTAGGATAAAATGTTAAAATTAGTTTTTCCTAATTTACCCACAGGAGTTAGGAAGAATTAATTTAATGGTTTATCATAAAGCTTACAGATAGAAGATATCAAACTATATTCATAATAAATTTTATAAATTCAGTAAAATAGTTTGATAAAATCTATCATAAAGATAATGAATCTGATTGAATTAAAGATTTAGCCCACATGCAACTTTTAATAAATTTAGATTCAATTTTTAAGCGTGTTCTACATTGGTAAAACATGAATTTATTTAAAGCCTCAAATATTAATAAGTCTGTAATATTTTTGTGTAGTTTTACCTAGCATTTCTGATAGTTGTTGTGAGGTTCCTGAACTCAGGGGAGATAATTTTAAGTTATGGAAGGAGAAAGTTCTTCTTTAATTAGGGTGCATGGACATAGACTATGCCATAAGGAAAGATGAACTACCTAAGATCACTGATACCAACACACCTGATCAAATTTTACTGTACGAATGTTAGGAGAAATCTAATCACCTCAGTGTGATGTATATTAAGACAAAAATTAGTGCTAGTATACGTGGTTCAATCGAGCAACACGAGAATGTCCGCGAATTGCTAAAGGCTATTGATGAGCAATTCGTCACTTCAGATAAAGCCTTGGCAAGCACCCTAATTATGAAGTTCACATCCCTGAAGCTCACCGGTATAAGAGGTGTATGCGAACACATCATGGAAATGAGGGACTTAGTGGCTCAATTGAAGAAGCTCGAGCTAGAAATGTCTGAATCCTTCTTGGTACACTTTATCCTTAACACTCTACCACCTCAGTATGGACCTTTCAAAATATCTTACAACACACATAAGGATAAGTGGTCTATCAATGAATTGATAACCATGTGTGTTCAAGAGGAAGGAAGGTTAATGATGGAACAAGGAGAAAGTGTCATGCTGGTGACACAAAAGAAAGGAAAGAAGAAAAATCTCAAGCCAGTCTGAAAGGGAAGCATCAAAGTCATCCCAAATCTGACATTAAGAAAGACGAAAAATGTTTCTTCTGTAAAAAAAAAAGGACACGTGAAGAAGAAATGTCTGAAATTCCAAAAATGGCTTGAGAAGAAAGGTAACCCCACCTCATTTGTTTGTTATGAATCTAATATGATTAATGTAAATACCAACACATGGTGGATTGATTCTGGATCTACAATCCACATTTCAAATTCCTTGTAGAGTATACAAAACCTAAGGAAGCCAGTGAGTTGTGAGCAATTCATCTTATTTGGAAACAAGATGGGCTCGCATGTGGAAGCAATAGAGACATGTTATTTAAATTTAGATAGTGGTTTTGTTTTGGAATTGCAAAGGACCTTTTATGTACCAAGTTTCTCACAAAACTTGATTTCAGTTTCTAGACTTGTACCATTTGGATATTCCTTTCATTATTTAGAAACATCTTTCAGTTTGATTTATAAATTTGATTGTGTTGGGAATGGTATTTTGTTTGTTGGTCTTTGTCGCATATTCTTACAAAATGATATCACTTATAATTCATTACATGTCCAAACCAACATTAAGAGATATGTTATAAATGAGGATTCCTCTACATTGTGGCACTGGAGATTAGGACATATCTCCACAGATAGAATCAAAAGGTTGGTAAATGATGGGGTACTTAGTATGCTAGATTTTACTAACTTTGAGACTTGTGTGGATTGCATTAAGGGAAAACAGACCAACAAGTCAAATAAAGGTGCTATTAGGAGTTCCGCCATACTAGAGATCATACATACTAATATATGTAGTCTAGACATGGACTCTCATGGTCAGAAATACTTCATCTCTTTTATAGATGACTTCTCACGATACATGTATCTCTATATACTTCACAACAAAAATGAAGCATTAAATGCATTTAAGGTTTTCAAGGCAAAAGTAGAAAAACAATGTGAGCTAGTGGAGTGTATACCTTACCAGAGGGTTTAGATGTCCAAGCAAAGTTAGCAACCGTTATGAGAAGGTTGGATGATTTGGAAGCCAAGGGAGTTCAAGAGGTACAAATAGTCAATGATGGGGTAACTCAATTGTGCTTGATATGTAAGTCTATGGAACATGGTGTGTAATCTTGTCCCACTCTACTTGCAGTGCAAGATGTGTTTACGGAGCAAGCCAATGCCTTAGGGACATACAAGCAATATTCTAGCAACTCTCCATATTCCAACACTTATAATCCGGGTTGGAGGAATCATCCAAATCTATCATGGAGGGGAGGTAACAATGGCTAGTTTCAACAGCAAGGAAATCGATTTCAGGGTAATCAGACTAATGGGCAGCAAGGTTTTCAACCACAAAGTATGCCATCTCAGAATTTTCAACAGCAACATCAAACCTCATCATCTAACTCAAGCCTGGAAGACATGATGAGAGAGTTTATACAGAAGCAAGACAAGCGTAATGAAGATCAAAATAGGATAAATGCTCAAACATCTCAAGAACTAGCAGATATTCGAACCACTTTGAGCCAACTTGCTGTAAGTTTATCTCAAGAGAAAGGAAAATTCCCAGCTCAACCACAGAAAAATCCGAGAGGAGTAAATGAAGTTTCTGAAGTGCAAAAGGAAGATTGCAATGCAGTTATCACACTCAGAAATGGGAATAAAAAAACAATAAAATGGTGATTTCTAGTCTTGTGGGGTCCACCTAGGGCGGATGGAGTGCTTTAGATGCCATTCCCGAGGTAGAGGAGGCGGAACATCAAAGTGGCAGTGGGTGAATTCGAAATTGGTGTCATTTCGAAGTGGATTTCGAATTCATAAGTTGAATAGATGCAATTCCCGGGGTAGAGGAGGCGGAACATCAAAGTGGCAGTGGGTGAATTCGAAATTGGTGTCATTTCGAATTCATAAGTTGAATTTCGAAATCATAAGTTGAATTTCGAAATCATTTCGAAATGACCCTCTAGCTTGGTGCAGTTGTCTTCAAATGGCCATAACTTCTTCATTTTAGCTCCGATTTGCAAACCGTTTGAAGCATTGGACTCCTGACTTCCCGAGCTTCGAAAAAATATATAGTATGTATATAATGGACTCCAGAAAGTGCTCCAAATTTGTCCTCAAAGTCAGATTATATAATACCATCAGATTTTTGAGTTCTAAATTTCCATGCAACTGAATCTTGCTTCATGCCTCATTTCCCATGCTTTCTTACCTTCTTTCTTACTCCATAATGCTCATTTATCATTCTCCAACCTCATGATATCCTTGTTTTGCCTTTCCTTACGTTCAATGAGTCTTGACTCACTTATTTCCTCATTTAGCCCTCTCTTGATCTTTCAAAATCTAAAGTCATTCAATTTGCACAATTTTCTTCCCTTGAACCTGAGATAAATCTCCAAAGTATAGATTAAACTCATGGCTAGGGCCTTAGCATTGATTTAGGTCAAGTTGGGTGATTTGAATGTCCTTTGGTGCACAAATCATATCGAATATGTGCCATTAGAGCACATATTTTGGCTCCAATCAACAATGTGGTAAACAAATTAAGATCATGAGATCAGATAGAGGTGGAGAATATTATGGTAGATACTTGGAAGATGGACAAACATCTGGGTCATTTGTGAAGATTCTTCAAGAGCATGGGATTGTTGCCCAATACACCATGTCTGGTTCTCCAGACCAAAATGGCGTAGTAGAAAGAAGAAACAGAACTTTATTGGACATGGTGAGGAGTATGCTGAGTAGCTCAAAACTTCCTAGATTCTTGTGGACTAAAGCACTCACAAATCATATCGAATATGTGCCATTAGAGCACATATTTTGGCTCCAATCAACAACGTGGTAAAAAATTAAGATCATGAGATCAGATAGAGGTGGAGAATATTATGGTAGATACTTGGAAGATGGACAAACATCTGGGTCATTTGTGAAGATTCTTCAAGAGCATGGGATTGTTGCCCAATACACCATGTCTGGTTCTCCAGACCAAAATGGCGTAGTAGAAAGAAGAAACAGAACTTTATTGGACATGGTGAGGAGTATGCTGAGTAGCTCAAAACTTCCTAGATTCTTGTGGACTAAAGCACTTAAGACAGCTGTGTATATATTAAATCGAGTTCCAACCAAGGTTGTCCCAAAGACGCCATTTGAGTTATAGAAAGGTTGGAAACCGAGTTTGCGACATATGCATGTTTGGGGATGCTTGTCTGAAGTGAGAATTTATAATCCACAAGAGAAGAAACTGAACCCAAGGACTATAAGTGGGTATTTCATTGGATATGCTGAAAAGTCTAAAAGGTGCAGATTTTATTGTCCATCTTACAACACTAGGATTGTGGAATCAAGAAATACTAGATTTTTTGAATATGACTTGGGCAATGGGAGTGATCAATTTAGAAACATAGTTTCTGATATTGATCATACAAAATCTCAACTTTCCACTTCAAGTGATAGATTGTTTGTTGTTCATAACACCCCTCAAGTTCAAACGGGTGTAGAACGAACAATCGTTGAAGTTCAACTAGTCATTGAAGTTTCACAAGCTGTTGATAACATTTTAGTAGATCAAGTTGATCAGGAGTTGCCTGAAAATTTTGAACAAGTTGAACCTCGTCCTTCCTTAGAAGATAATAGTGCAACCTTAAGAAGATCTACTCAAACTAAGAGGTCAGCAATTCCTAGTGATTATGTAGTGTATCTACAAGAATTTGACTACAATATAAGAGTCGAAAATGATCCCGAATTTTTTTCACAAGCCATGAGTTGCAAAGAATTAGAATTGTGGTACAATGCCATGAAGGATGAGATGAGTTCCATGAGATGCAACGATGTTTGGGACCTTGTTGAGTTACCTAATGGTGCAAAAGCCATTCATTGTAAATGGGTTTTTAAGACAAAAAGACTCATTAGGTAACATTGAGAGATACAAGGCTAGACTTGTTGCAAAGGGGTTCACTTAGAAATAAGGAATCGATTACACGGAAACCTTTTCTCTTGTATCTAAGAAAGATTCCTTATGCATTATATTGACATTAGTAGCCCACTTTGATTTGGAATTGCAACAAATGGATGTGAAAACAACATTTCTTAATGGAGAGCTAGAGAAGGAGGTTTGCATGAAACAACTTGAAGGATTCCCCTCTAGTGATGGTGAGCAATTGGTTTGCAAGCTTAAGAAATCCATATATGGTTTAAAACAAGCATTCTGCCAATGGTATTTAAAATTCCATAACACAATTTCTCCATTTGGTTTTGTAGAAAATGTTATGGATCAATGCATATACCTTAAGGTCAATGGGAGTAAATTTTGTTTTCTTGTTTTATACGTGGATGACATCTTACTTGCAACTAATGATAAGGGTTTACTTCATGAGGTGAAACAATTCCTCTCTAAAAAATTTGACATCAAGGATATGGGTGAGACATCTTATGTCATTGGAATTAAGATCCATAGAGACAGATTTCAAGGTATCTTAGGTTTGTCTTAGGAAACCTATATCAATAAAGTTTTAGAGAGATTTCAGATGAAGGATTGTTCACCTAGTGTTTCCCCTTTAGTGAAGGGTGATAGGTTCAATCTGAACCAATGCTCAAAAAACAATCTTGAGAGGGAACAAATGAAGAACATGTCATATGCTTCTACAGTCGGAAGTCTGATGTGTGCTCAAGTCTGCACAAGTTCTAACATTGCATTTGTTGTTGGAATGTTAGGACGATATCAGAGTAACCCAGGTTTGGACCATTGGAAAGCTACAAAGAAAGTGATGAGATATCTTCAAGGAACCAAAGATTACGAGCTTATTTACAGACGAACAAACAATTTAGAGGTTGTTGGCTACTCAGATTCAGACTTTGCTGGTTGTGTTGATTCATGTAAATAACTTCTGGATTCATTTTTATATTGGCCGATGGAGCTATATCTTGGAGGAGCGTTAAACATACCTTGACTACTACTTCTACTATGGAAGCTGAGTTCATATCTTGTTTTGAGGCTACTTCGCATGGTGTATGGCTTAAGAGTTTCATTTTCGGGCTTAGAATTATGGATTCAATATCTAGGCCATTGAGTACATATTGCGACAATTCAGCTGCTGTTTTTATGGCAAAGAACAATAAAAGTGGAAGTCGTAGCAAGCACATCGAAATTAAATATCTATCTATAAGAGAATGTGTTAAAGAAAAAAAAGTGGTTATTGAGCACATTAGCACTGAATTGGTGATCGCTAATCCTTTGACTAAGGGCATGCCACTTTTGAAATTTAAGGATCATGTAGTGAACATGGGACTTAGTTCCTTTATGTAGTTTCTATTGTAAAACTCTTATTATGATGTTTTCTCATATTGATGTGCACCTTTATTTAATTTTGAGAAAATTCAACTTCATTGGACCAAGAATGAACACATGGTTTATTCATTAAGTAATATTGCCACATAAAGTATAATGTTAAGAAATGAATACACTGTAATACATGGAAGGTAACACTCATTATGTAGAGGACTTATCGCCATGATTCATGTATTTGTTACTTAATGCAACTAATTGATGGACTAAGATGAGACACTAGGTTAAAGGTGTGGACCAAGTGGGAGAATGTTATCTGCTATGTTTCACACAACTTTGAAGTGGTCAACACCTTGACCAAGTCCTCCACTAGATTGTCTCATTTCCCTACAGTTTAGGAACATGTTCCACAAATTGCTGATAGTGGTGGCAAATGGCAAACAACGTGGTTTGATGGGAAACCATAGTTTTATATATCAGTTTTTGGTCCCGAACTCGTCTCTCTGCTATTTTTCTTCAGTAATACACCGTCTCACAAGAGATATCAGAGTTTGGAATATCAAAGTTTACAGCAACAAGTCAGTACATAATTCAGAAAACAATGGCTGGAGGTAAGTATATGATCCTGTCTTTTTTATATTTGATTCATGTGGCAAAAGTTCATATGCTTTGGATTGAATATATATTGCATGTATGTCTTACAGTATCTCCATAAGTAGTATGTAGTTTCCTATTTAGATAAACTCATAAAAGTGTTTGAATTTCTCAAATAAAACAAATCTCTATTTTTTTGAAGTGAATACATATGCCATATCTAAGTTAGTTTTGTAACATGCAACCATTCAAATCTTGCACTTCCCCAATTTTAAAAATATATCAATTTTTTTTTTAAGGAAATACTTACCATTTGTCATATATAATTGGGTCAATTTGATGACATGTAAATTTTCAGTTTGATGACATGCAAATTTTCTAATTCATCATAGATGGTGTAACCACTATGAATTTGAAATCTCCTCTCATGTATCATATTCACTAAGTAAATCCAAAAAGTCATTGAATTTTAGTTTCCTTCAATATCTCAAAATACATACTTTTTGAGTTTATAGTAGCAAGTTGTAAATGAATATTTATACATGTTCTTAGTTCTTTCGAATTTAAAGCATTGTCTGGTGCTAAGTAAATGATGCCACTTACTTTGTATGATTTGTTTACACTTCCAATAACTCATGTTAAACATATCATACACTTCCTACCTATTTTTTTTTTTCATATTATTTGAGTGGTTATGATACAAGAAATCATAAGTTCCCCTTTGATTAAAATGGTAGTCACCTTCAAACCATGAAAATTTTCTCATCTCATTTGAGTCAAATTTGGTTGCTTTTACATATTTATGTTTAATTCTTCAAAAGTATCAAGAAAAAAAAAATAGTAAGAAAAATGATTTTCTCATTTAATTTTACTATGCAAAATATAAAAGAAAATCAAATATAATTACAATTAATGAGAAATTTATGCATTTTAAATTATTTAATATTTATATAAAAAAGATAAAATAAGTGAAATATGTTTGATGTAGCATATGAAAATAATTCATTGACATTAATTTTCGTTCTACTTTTTCTCCCTATTTAATTTGTTTTCCCTCATTTTTTCTTTCTTTCAAATTTTTGACAACCAAATATAACATAAATAATTTCAAACAATTTCAATAATATTTTAATCTTTTTGAATTTCTATGAAAAACGAAAAATGAAAAATTTTATTTTTCTTGGCACTTTTTTCCTTTCATATCAAAAACCAGATTTAGTGTAAGATTCATGTAAAAGTTGCTTCTTGTATCTTAAAATTTTAAATTAATTTAAAGTTGAAAAATTGAGGTGATTTGTGATTAATCTAGAACTTTAGGTTGTTAAGATAATATGTTAGAGCTTTGATTTTTATTGTGAATTTTTGTTTCTCTTGGGTAATTAGAGAAAATTATTAAGAGCCTTGAATTGGTTGGTTGATTAAATTGAGACATTAGTATAAATTATATCTCCTATATACACTAAGTCTATTGCACTCACACACTTTGTATTTTCAAATATTTTAGAATAATCAATTTTAGTTAGTATTGAAATTCATAAAAATCTCATGTTTGATAAAGATTGTGTCCACCTTAAAATTTAAACTATTATTTGGTATCACACTCAAAAGTATCAATTGACATTTTCCCCGACCTCACTTAGAGGTGCTTAATAAAGTGAGAAGGTGTTTAATAAACACTTAATAAATGTATTAAGTATTTACAATAAAATAACTTGTTTGAATACACTTATTATTTTTTTCATTGTTGAACACATACTAGTTTGTAAAATATAAAAACTCTTATACAACAATTATAAAATTATCTTATGTTCTTAAAAACACTTTTCTAAATTTGAAAAATTTTGGAAAGTGTTTTCAAGAATATTAGATAATTTTATAGTTTTTGTATAAGAGTTCCTACAATTTATATAAAAATTTTATTTTTTAAAATAACAAGCAAGAACTGCATTTGAATGTAGTAATATTACTTAAATAAAAAATGAATTTCATATTAATAAATGAAAATATTTTTTGTCTTGATCCAAAATAATTTGGTGGTCTTATTCAAAAGTTTTAGATTTCTTATATATATATATATATATATTTAAATAATAATTTTATGTAAAAATTAAATAATAATTTTATGTAAAAAAATTCAAGAAAATTTGATGCCTCTAAAAACCATTTTACCTTAATTTTTGTATTTGAATTATGGGTTATTTTTTTTATAAACTTAAATCTTAAAGAAAGTTTATTTAAGACTTAAGATATTTTTTAGGATTTCTTTTTTAACTTATCATTTTTTTTAAGATAACTTTTTTTTTTTTAATGGAAAAATTGAAATTTGTTTACTTTTACATTAATAGAAGAAATCGCTTTATATATAAACCAAATTCATTTTTTAACAATTGGATAATTTTTATCGTAAAATCAAATCAAATAAATTATCTCAAATTATCAAATCAAAGGGAAAAAAAAAAGAAAAAGAAGTGAAAGTAGAAAGGGGGGTTTGGTTGCGGGTCTTTGAGAGGCCATTTAACAAGCTAAATGTGCTTCATTTTTGCAGGAGATTTTAGGGAAATATTTTATTTGTCATGAGGAGCATCCCTCCAAATTTTGATTTCAAGTTTAATTGTTGGATTTTTAGTTTGTGGTAAGACTAATTAACCCTCAAATTTTTAGTTAATATTCTTTTTGAAGAAAAAAATTATAGATCTTTTTATTGTTAGATAAATATGTTTATATTTATGTTTTCTACATGTGATTTGGTATATGATTATTGTTCGAATGTTATTTCTTCACAATTTATGAACTGCTAGTTAAGGAAATATAAAGAAATATCGTTTGTTGATGATATAGCTTATAAGAACTGGAGAAAAATTATTGGTGTTGATTGTTAAAATGATTGAATTATGTTTGAAGAATAAAATATATTTTGGAATTAATGGTTGTCAATATATAGGGTTTAGTACATTTCATTTGCATCATAGTTGCATGAAAAAAAGAATATGATAAAAAGAGTGTGAAATAGAAAGAAGAAAAAAAAAATGATGAAAAGCAAAGACCCAAGAGATGTTTTATTAAGAATAGAATGAGATCCTTAGTGTGAAATACACAAAAATTTATCATAAGAAAACTCTGATTGAGTATTGTATTTGGGTACAATTGGGTATCATTTGATGAAAGCTCAAGAACAATAGTATATTGTATGATTGTATGTTATATCTCTCTTTGCATTTTATTTAATTATCAAAATATGTATGAGTTGTATAGTTAGATTAAAATAAAATATTTGGATTAAAGGTTTGAATGTTTATTTAACCCTAGCATTTACCTATTAACCATTTAATGTAGTTGGCTAATATATATTAGAGAGAGAGAAAGAGAGAGAGAGAGAGAGAGAGAGAGAGAGAGAGAGAGAGAGAGAGAGAGAGAGAGAGAGAGAGGAATGTTTAGTTTGTATTAAGCTAGGGTTGGTGAGATGACTAAACTTTAAGAAATCTTCAAAACAGATAGGGGGAGGTTTTGTTTTCTTTTGGAAATATGAGTTTTATATGGCTTTCTCTCTCAACTGTAACGTATAAATATGTTTCCTTGCTCAGTAGTAAATATCGAAAGAATACAATGGAAAGACGTAACTTCTCCTTACTATGTCAGAAGCCTATATAATACAGATTTAAGTTACTATGTTGTATATGAAGACCTTTAGATTAAATAGAAATTATCTTTCAATTGTCAAAATTGTCTAATGATGCATGAAAATGATGAACTGAAAGAGAAAAATTAAGTCATTTTTAGCAGTGCATTCTGTCCAAAAGGGTCAGCCGTGAAGAAATATTTCATTGTTAATAGAATTCAGGGCCTTTTCCCTACTTCCAACTGAAGTATGAAGACTTGAAAGTATGATAGGTGATAAAGACGTGCTTGCAACCCCCTTCTTTCTCCATGATTGTTTTGAGACAACTCTCAAGTCTAAGAAAATTTCTTTTTATCAACTCACAGTTTTACACTAATGATTTTTCTCAACTTCTTAAATGTCCAAACGATTCATTTTCAACTTTGAAAGACTTAGAAGAAGTTAGAAGTAGAATTGAGGATTTTTAGAGGAAACCTAATACTAGTTTTAGAAAGAACATAAAATTCAAATCCTGTTAATTTCTTGTTTAGAAAGCTATAAAAATTATTTTTGTGGCCCGGATCCTACTAAAATTTTAAGAAACCAGGACATGGATAGTTGCCACTGAAACTAGAAATGTGATTTAATAAAAAAATAAAATTAAAGAATTTGTTAGCATTTATCTGGCATTGGTACTTTAAAAGAACTTGTTTTTTTTTTTTTTCTCTCACACTTCTAAACATACTTAGACCTCATTAGTTTGAAATTTCGTCAAATACCTTGTCTATCCTTTTCATTTGTTTAAAAGTCACAAATCAAGAATTTGAAATTTTAGGATGTGACATTTACCTTATAATTTGAAAAATTGTAACTAGTCTCACAAATGTTGTAGTGCTATTTCTTTTAATATTAGGCCAAATTAATATTTATTTTCAATATTAATTATTATTTTTGTTTATGAAAATGCGTAAGTATCATTATATTTGAAGCTAAACTTTCCACAAAGAAAAAAAAACATAAATTGGATAATTTCATATAAGATATAAATTTAATCCTAAATTGAGGTATTTGTTTCCCTTATTTCAAACTTACATGGAGCTTTACCGGTTTTAGCAATTTTTTTTTTTTTTTTTTAAACCTTGTAACTTGCAAGATTGTTTGTATTGGTTTTTACTTTTTTCTACGTTATCAAACTTCTAAACATTTTGAGGGTCTTATTGAAAAAACAATTTTTTTTTTTTTGGTCTTTTTTGGTTTTTTGAGCGTTCCTAGAATGGTAAGCTTAACTCTGATTATGAGTTTGAAAATGGTTTTTTTCAAAGACATAATGTTCGTTGTTAGATAATTTGTAGTTGTAAGTTATTTGTATTTCCTAAAATAGGAGCAATTATTATAAAGATTCCAGAAAACCCATCTTAGAAACGCCACCCAAAAATGTTTTTTTTTTCCTACTTTTTATTTTCTTCTAATATACAAGGCAGTTTTCTGTTTAGTCTAATAGATCCATGAACTCGAGCTTTGAATAACTATGCTTCACTGTTTTATGCTTTCACAATTATATAGTATTTTACTATTTAACAAAGGGTTGACTCCAAACTTGTAACAATAATAATAATAATAAAATTATAGCTTTTTATAGTTTTTATATTAAAATATGTCCATCTAGTTACTGCTAAACCATTAGCAAAATTAATGGATCCAATTCAATTTGTTGTTACAGCTAGCTAATTTAGCATGACACATGCATGATTTTTTTTCACAACTTTGGGATGATGTTGGAGTATAAATCTGGATAAGTTATTAATATAATTTTAATTATCTTAAACCCATTGCTTGTATTGCACATGAATTCTTTTTTGATGAGGTATATAACAAGTTATTAAGATATTGGAGGAACTAAAAAATTTATTAATAGTTACATTTTCTTTTAGGTATCATGATCAAGTCGTTGCTTGCACCCTATTTTCAAATCCTACTTAATAAGTTGACCATGCTTTAGAGTCCTATCTAGATGTGAAGAATTGATTAGCATCATCATTTTTTATATATATTGAAAATATCATTTTTGAATAATAATAATATAAAGTCCTTCTAGTAGCTAAATATTATGAACTCATGATGGTGAGATGCCTTGACATTATTAATCATTAGTTTGTTTTTTAATTTTTAAAATTTTAAATACATAAGATTTAAATCTAGATTATGAAGTGATTCTTATAAGATGATCGTTCTATTGAATTAATATTGTCCCAAGTTCAATATTATCTCCGCTTTTCTATTGATGATTACTATGAATACTAAGGGTTATTGACTTAGGCATTTTGATAGGAAACCAAGGAAACAAAAAAGGTTCATTAGTAAAACGCACTAAATCGAGTTTACAAAAAGGCAACTACATTGACAACATACCATATAAGGGAGTTAATGTAGATGCCTATATAGGAAAATAGTAGTACACTAGCTTATGGCTTATAATACCCTCAAATATTATCAAGTTAGCTTAGTTCGATAAACATTAGTATAGATGGATGAATGAGATAAAAACAAGGGCCCTAATCAAAAGGGCATATGCCAGCTTGTGATCTATTGAAAATAATTAAGAAAAATACAACTTTTACTTAGATGGAGATGTTAGGCTATATATATAGAAGAAATTTGTTTTTATCAACTCATAGTTTTACACAATAATGATTTTTCTTCGCTTCTTAAATGTCCAAACTTTCATTTTCACCTTTGAAACACTTAGAAGAAAAATTTTAAAGTAGAATTGAGGATTTTTGGAGGAAATCTAAAACCAGTTTTAAAAAGAACTTAAAATTCATATCATATTCATTTCTATTTTAGAAATCTATAAAAATTATTTTTGTGACCCCAATTCCGTTAAAATTTTAAGAAATCAGGGCATGCATGGCTGCCATTGAAACCATAAATGTGCTTGTAGACCCCCTCTTTTGTTTTTTTTATATACATATATATATGCATATTTATTTTGGGGATTTGCCGCCACCTTTGAGGAGTGGCTGAAGGGGGGGACCCCTTCCTGACATGTGAGACAAGCTGCATGAACGGCATGGAGATGGCAGGGGGCCATGCTGGTGGAAGTCAAGGACGCCATGCTGGCTGATGGAGCAACAGTGGAGTCGGTAGTGGCTTCTAGAGGAAGATAGAAACAGGGGGGAAGCCATTAGAGAGAGGGGAGTGAGGGACGTTTTGGTTATGGGAGATTTTTTTTTTTCCATGGGGGAGCTTAATATTCTGAAGGATCAGTGAGAAGAAAACACACACAGAGGAGCCATTTTGAAAGAAGGCGTCTCAGGCATTGTTCTTATAAGCCATTGTCTTTCGAGTTCATGCCGTTTTTTTTTTATTGTACTTTCTGAGTATTTGGATTCTGTCTCGATGTTGAAGTTTGTTCACATTCATGTTGTGCTTGGTTGCTAACCTATTTTCTGGGCTTACCTTTTTTCGAGTTTTTTTTTTTTCTTCTTCTTTCTGTCATGAGTTGTTAGCCATCCTCTGTTCTCCCGTGATTTGATTTCTTTTTGAAAATTATTTGGAATCTATTTTTGGTTCAACCTTGCCTCAAAAGCTCATGGATTGAAATGTGAAACGCGGCTCTCGAGGGTCATTTGTGGTTCCTATTTTGTGTTCTGTTTTGCTACTCTCCCCTGTTCTCAGTAGTCAGCCATGGAGAAGATGTAGCCTATGCATGGCAGTGCATGGCTAGGTAAACTTTCACAAACTCTCTTCCATTCTCCATTTCCAGCGTCTTTCAAAAGCCCTCCATCCTCCAATTTCTCCAATCACCCAGAAAGGGAAGAAGTAACTGCCCCAATGATTTCAAAGAGGAGTTTACCCATGTTTGAGGGACTTAGGCCTTCATGTGACAGAATTGCACCTATGGGCCACTGTACAGAGTCCGTATTCATGTAACAATGGTGATGGAACTTCCCATTTGAGTCTTCAACCTCTTCCGGCCATGGCGACGCCCGTCAGAGTAGCTTATGCTTGCGTCCCCAAGTGTCCCAAGGTTCGGATTCATAGTATTGCAGCCATGGTTCTTTTATGCATTCAGAATATGTTTTCCTCAATATGGAAGATCAACATGCCCTCTATCTCTACTATCAAGGCTACCCATCTCACATGCCCACCTTTCAATATTCATACCCACTTCTCTCTCTAACCTTCCACATACCCTTCATGCATGCTGTTTTACCACTCACCCATTACACTCGCTACTTATCTCATCTTCACGAACACTCCTTTGCATATTCCACTCCCTATCTCCTTCCTAGACGCATGTATGGCAGTCCAAGATTCTTCCAAAGCCTTCACTCAGGTTCCAAGTTCACCCATCCACGTGCATGGGAGACCATGCAAACCCGGTTCATCAGATGGATCCAAGAGAGCACTGGACGTGAACCGGTTTCTGGTGGATGTCGCGGCGACCAGGGATGCAGATGATGGAGGAGCGCTGACGTCTCCGAACAACACAATCTCATCTTTTCAGGTGGTATACCTGCTAATGCAACAACTCCCAGTTTCATGTCTCTTCCCCCTAAAACTCTCTGTTATTTTTTTTCTCCATCTAAGGGTCTTAAAAATCACCACGTTATCAATTGCTGATTGTTTCTCACTGATGGCATGTCTAAGTAATTAGAGACAACCCACTGATGGCATGTTTAAAGAAATGGGTGAATAAAAGTCAATGGCATGAGTTTATTATTATTATTTTTTATTATTATTCATTAGTGGGACGGGTACAGTAGGCCTCAAAGGGGTTTATTATTAGTTTTTTTTCTCTTTTCTATCAAGTGTCATCTTCTTAATTCCTTTTTTTTCATGTTAAAAATCTCTTTTTTTTTTTCAAAGTTCTGTTATCAAATAATTCTTTTAAAAATCTCAACATTCCGAATTCATTCATTCATTTTATTTATTTATTTATTTATTCATTATTTTATTTAAGAATATATATATATACACGTACCTTTTCCGAAATAATATCGTAAAATGCGATTTTTTAGATTCAGCTTACGAAACTTCAGATCTGAAATTCAATTTTCCAAAATTCCAATATTTTAATTTTAATTCTTCAAAATTTAATTCTCGAAATAATTTTCTAGAACTCTAACTATAAATTTAGTTTTCCCAAAATTCAATTTTTAATTCTAATATCCCAAAAGTTCCATAATTCCGAATTTCATCTTTTTTTAAAAAAAATATCATCTTCAAATAATCTCAAAACTCCAATTTCCGAAACTTTAATTCTCACACCAATTTATTTAATCACCGTTATTTATTCATTTGTTCATTTTTAAAAATTCAATCTTAAAATAATATTTCAAAATTCCGATTTCTAAATTTAAAATTCCAAATTCCGAAATTTTTCTCACATTAATTTATTTGATCATCGTTATTTATTCATTCGCTCATTTTTAAAAATTCAATCTTTAAAATAATCTTTCAAAATTCTAATTTCTAAATTTAAATTCTGATTTCTGAAATTTTAAATCCTCACATCAATTTATTCAAATCATCATTATTTTATTTATTTATTTAAAATTCTATCATCAAGCAGTTCCTCAAAACCTCGATTTCCAAACTCAATTTCCTAATTTCCGGAATTCTAATTTCCATATTTATTTATTCAATCATTATTCTTGTTATTATTATTATTTATTTATTTATTTATTTATTTATTTATTTAAAATTCTATCATCAAGTAATTCTTCAAAATCCCGATTTCTAAATTCGATTTCTAAATTTCGGAATTCCAATTTCCACATTTATTTATTTAATCCTTATTATTTTAATTATTATTATTTTATTTATTTATTCTAAAATTTCATTTTAAACAATTTATTAAAATTTCCGACTCCCGATTTAATTCATAATTCCAAAGTTCCAAAATTCATGTTAATCTATTTAATTATTATTATTTTAGTCATTTATTTTGAAATTCCATTTTAAACAATTATTCAAAATTCCAATTTCTGAACTTAATTTCCGATTTCCAAAATTCTAATTTCTTTCAAATTTAATATCCAAAATTCCAATTCTTAAATTTAATTTTTCAAGACTCCAATCTTCAAATAATTTTCGGGACTCTAATTTTCAAATAAATTTCAAAAATCCAGTTTTATCTCGAATAGCTTTAATTCCACTTCGATTTTTAAATAATGTTCTATTTCTTTTGATTTTTTCACACAAGCAAGAATGATGAATCTTCATAATTCCGAAATAATGGGTTTTGCGAGATTAATTCAGGCAAGATTAATCGGGCTTCGGTGGGGGCCCCGCATATGTGATTTTATGACTGACTGATTGATTGATTGATTGATTTACCATGCTTGTTTGATTTATTCTGTTCCTTGACATGCGCATAACTTTATCTATTCGTGATTCACTAATCCTGTTCCATGATAGCGCATCCACGACTGGAGGACCAGGTATGTATCCACTCATATTTTGCTCATTCTTTATACATGTTTTGATTCCCATATGTGCATGATCGCTTCGGGTTTTCATTGATTTTCTCATTGATTGCCATGTCAGCTTCATTTTATTAGTAGAGACCCGACTTTAGGGACTTAGAGGGGTGCTACGGTCTTTACCATACCTTCCCGATAAGTAACCTGACCCCCGAACCCGATCCGGTTTTCCACAGACCACCTTTTCCAAAATAAGGAGTCACACTTAGGGTTTTTCTTTCTTATTTTGTTTACCCTTTAAAAATAAAACAAAAATAAGTGGCGACTCCAAGTCATTTTCTTAATCAATAAAAATCATTTTTCCAATTAAAATCAAGCTCGTCATCGAGTGGGAAACGCATAAGCAGAAATGCGGGGTCCACAAAATGGCGACTCCACTGGGGAATTTTAGAGGGTCAAGCTTGAACCTAAAGTGAAGCAAATATGGCATTTGATTAGTCGATCAGTGGATGCCCGTCTCTTGATTGCACATTGAGAGTTTCTTTGTGCATGCTTAGATGTTATATCTATTTGGGATTTTGACATGTTGACTACGTTGACTAATTTGTCTTGATTGAGATTTCCAATACCATGATTTTATGTGCTTCATTGATATATTCATTTGAGACATAGACGTGTTGGATTGCTGTTGATTGATCGTCTTGTATTGCTTAGCACATTGACTCTGATTTTGCCATGATTGTTCTGGTCACCTCACATGCACACACTCACCACTGTATATCGTTTTGGTTGGACATGCTGATTCATTTGCCTGTATATTATCTTGATCGTCCGCGAGCATGATGTTTTTATCACTATTCGTCTTGATTGTCGTATTCTCGCTTATCTTGTGTGTACATAAGTGATGTATCCTGCTCTGCCTGACTGTATGATGCATGACTGCCCTCCCTCTGCATGATTGCATGTCGTTTGTCTATGTGGGTCTCACTTCTATCCCCCTACTTCCAACTCTCTTGGTTTCGGTCATTCCTTTCATCTTGGTTCTCACTATTGCAAGTGTGAGACCTTCTGTATGCTTGCTCTCTAACCGAGCCAGAGATTAGGAGTAGGGTCTAGCGACGGGCTATATCGATGCACGGGAGCATTCTGGAGGAGAGTGACACTTTGATGTCGATTGGAGTCCGATCATTGAAGACTTGTATAGCCCCGAGCTAGGTTTCATGGATAGTCATGCGACCAGTGTGTTCCCTCTTCTGCTCTAGATTCTTAGGGTTTTCGGATGCACCCACACTATTCACTATGCACTTAAGTTGACCATTGAGCGTTGAGAGTTTGAGAGGTTTCACCATAGAAGACCCCCTGGGATGTCGAGGTAGTGCATGTGTGGAGGTGATGACCACCTTGCATGGAAGCGCCCCGTCTCTTTGGAGGCGTGCAGAGGGTTGCGTACCGCCGGAGGGTACGATCGCTTCTGCTAGGGATCTTTTAAAGTCCACCTATCTCCTTTTAGAGCCACCTTGACCTTGTAGTTTGAGCCTTAGACATTTCAATTAGGTTTCTCCTTCCCGAACACGTGGGTGCATCTGTGGGCCTTCAGAGCCGGTTCAGTAGTGACAGATTTAGTTACCTTCGCAGTGGTCTCTTATATATCTGCTCAGGATTGGATATCAGTTTGATTGCTTCCAGACTACCTTTTGACACGTTTGATAGACATTCTTTGTGAAGTTTCCCTTACCCCGCACCTTATCTAATGTTTCCACTGTTGTAGGAGTACCGATACGTTCAGTCTGGGTTCAACTTCTTGGATCAGAGTTGGGGGTAGATTGATCAGGGCATCAGACCATTTAGACCAGAGATCAGATCAGAGGGATATGGATTCACAGATAGTCACAGTCGATCAGTTTGCTGAGGCCATGGCTTCGATTCAGGAGGCTATAGCTAGCCTTGGTCGGAGGATAGATGGGCAGCAGGCCCAGCAGGTCCCGGCCCCGGATGGTGCCCAGTATGACCATATAGTGCCGCCACCCCCTCCACCCAGTCAGTCAGCACCACAGGTCATGCCGTTCACCCTACATAGTCAGACCGAGGTTGCTTCGCCTCCTGTCACCGTGCCTACCCCGACCTCAGAGGACCCACATGCTCGCATGGATAGGCTTGAGCAGGGGTTGAGGCAGTTGAGGACTTCCGACAGAGCCATTACTTGGGAGGATTTTGATGGAGTGCCAGTGGCCAGTTTACCGGCCAAGTTCAGGATGCCAGAGATGGAGCGATACATGGGGATTGGGTGCCCCCGCATCCATTTGAGACTTTACAGTACGATCATGAGGGCTCATGGATTGGACGGGGCTCAGATGATCATGCTCTTCCCCATGTCTCTGGGTGGCGCTGCACAGCGTTGGTTTGCTTCTTTGGATGTATCACGTCGTCAGACTTGGGATGATCTAGCCCAAGAGTTTTTGAGACAGTATGCATTTAATACTATCGTTGACGTATCGAGGAGAGAGCTCGAGGCTCTTAGGCAGAGATCAGACGAGTCAGTTTCTTCATTCATTTCCCGTTGGCGTGGGAAGATTGCCGAGATAGTGGATAGACCATCAGAGAGAGATCAGATTCAGATGGTTTTGAGGAGCCTACAGCCGAGGATTGCCAGGCATGTGGTCGGGGTACCTTTTACAGATTTTGGATCTCTGGCTCTGGCTTTGTATGATGTCGAGGACGGCATCTCGAGAGGTTTGTGGGTAGATTCTTCCCCTAGTGATGTTAAGGGGAAGAAACCCTTCGGAGGACAGAGATCGACAGATGTGAGTGCCATCAGTTCCTCCAGTCAGAGGCCTCTCAGGCGTCATCAGCCTATTCCGCAGCTTCTCGAGGCTCGCCCATCTTACACGCCTCAGCAGTACAGGCTACGAGCACCTCACCCGACTTATGATCAGACATATCAGCCTCAGCCATTGGCTTTGCCCTATTATGCTACTCAGAGCATCGAGAGGCCTCCTATTTCTTATACAGCCACTGGACAGCCATGCTACGCTGCACAGTTCACTGCGAGACCAGCCACTTCTTACCCCAGGCCTAGAGCTCAGCAGACCTCTACTCCATTTGCTTTGAGGACGCAGAGACAGTTCTCCCAGATAGGCATGCCGTTGAGTCAGGCTCTTCGGAAGCTCACAGAGGCCGGAGTATTGGCCACTCTCGCTCCGAGACCACCGCCTCAGCCGATTCCGCCTCAGTTCAGGATGGATTTACACTGTGCATACCATCAGGGGCCTGGACACGAGACCGATCGATGCACCGCTTTGAGGCATGCCATTCAGGATTTGATCGACCAGGGTTTGGTACACTTGGGTCAGCCGAGTGTGACCACAAACCCGTTACCTGCCCACACTACACATGCAGTCCCTCCATCAGCCGATGGCATTCATTTCTTAGACTTTGATGAGATTGATGACCGCATCCACATGTTGAGTGATGACGATTCAGACCCAGAGCCCATCATGCCAGATGTGATTTATGAGATGAGTGGGGTGACTCTAGGTCCTCAGATGCCTGCTCCATTCCGATTGGTTCCCGAGGCAGCATCGGTGCGGGCTACCACTGTTGAGCCATTGATTTTGCCGCGTTACAGTGTCCGGACGCCTTTCATCTTGATCCCGGATGTTGAGGAGGTTCAGGCTCCACACGTTGATGATTCTCAGACTCTGGACATTCAGTATGTTCTCCGAGGAGGTAGAGTGATGCGACAGCCACCTCTCGCGGCAGCTAGGCCAGTTGAGGGTACGTCCGCTCCCGAGGAGGTCAGAGCCGAGGACAATGAGATTTTGAGGCAGTTGCAGAGCACTCAGGCTTGTATTTCCATCTGGAGCCTCTTAGCGTTCTCTAGTACTCATCGGGATGCATTGACTCGAGCTTTGAGCCGGATCAGAGTTGATACCACGACCACTCCCGAGGGACTCATTCATATGATGACGGCTGGCAGAGCCACTTGTATCGTCTTTTCCGATGACGACTTGCCGCCAGAGGGTTCAGACCACACGCGTCCTCTCTATATATCTGTTGGTTGTTCAGGTCGCCGAGTTCCATCTGTCCTTCTGGACAATGGCTCGGCCCTGAACCTATGTTCTCTCGCCACTGCCATCGCCCTCGGATACGCTCCTTCTGACTTCGGTCCCTCCACTCAGACCGTTCGCGCGTATGATAGCACTCGGAGGGAGGTCATGGGTACGCTAGAGATTGGGCTACTGATTGGTCCAGCCACTTTTGTAGCCGTGTTTCAGGTTTTGAGGATTCCTACATCCTTTAACCTGCTTCTAGGCTGACCATGGATCCATAGAGCCGGAGCTATTCCTTCTTCCCTTCATCAGAAGGTGAAGTTTATTCATGATGGCCGGGTTGTCGTGGTGCAGTCTGTGGGTGATAGGTTCATCTCTGCCGAGCCTATACTCGAGATTAGTCACGCTGATGATGATCTTTTTCTGACCGGATTTACCTTTGACGAGGTACAGACTTTGGAGATGGAGGATTTCTGCCGAGATTTTGTAGCCATGTCCTTCGACCAGCACAGCAGCACGGTGGTGCTCGATATTATGCGGAACATGTCTTATCTTCCTGGTATGGGCCTGGGGCGGCGTCAGCATGGGCCTAGTGAGTTCATGGCCTTTTCGGACCGCGACGTACCATTCGGGCTCGGATTCATTCCCACTGAGGCTGACTATCGTCATATGGCGCGACTGCGCAGGGAGAGGGTGAGGGCTCGCTTGACTCGTACGCCCTTTTATTATCCTGTCCGCCCATACACCATGAGCCTAGCCGATTACTTTGTGAGGGCATCAGAGCCACATGCACCATCTGATGGGGTCATCGGAGGACTCAGCACCACCCAGGAGGCCGAGCTTCAGCGCCTCGTCCAGCAGTTACAGTTGAGTGACGGAGCCCCTGGCCCTTCGACTTCTGTGTTGATTGCTCCTCCCTCCCAGATCGCACGAGCCTTATGACGCTTTGCTTCCCGGATGAGATCGATGATCACGGGACTTTTGCCGAGATTGGGGATGTAGTGGACGGAGCCGTGCCGTGTGATGAGTACGTTGATGAGATGCTCGCGATGAGCTTGAGCCAGACCGACAAGATGGCCCCGCCGGAGCTCGCTTCGCCATTCGATCTCTTCGGGGTGTCCGTCCTCGAGATCGCCGAGGAGGTCCAGACTGCCCCTGCTCAGGAGTCTGCTGAGGACCTTATAGTTTTTGATGATTTGTTTGATAGCCATGTTGGCATTATCGAGGGAGCGTCCGACTTTGTGGACCCACCTCTGTCATTTGACGTTCTGTCGGGGTTCGTCTCCCGTTTTGACTATGTTTCTGACTCTTCATCTATGGATTTGAGCATCTTTGAGTATTTGCCTGTCTCTTCTGGTATTGATTTATCTGCACCATCTTCACCCACATCACAGATTTTTGATATTGATGATGAGATTGCACAGCACGATTCAGATGATGACTCGTCTTCTGCTTCCGATTCAGATCCCGTTGATCAGAGGGTTTCACCTGCTGTAGGGGACACAGAGATTGTTGATTTCGGCACCGCAGATCAGCCTAGGGGGTTGAGGATCGGGTCAGATCTATCTGTAGATGAGAGAGACAGCCTCATCCAGTCGCTCAGAGCATACTTGGACGTTTTCGCATGGTCCTATGAGGACATGCCGGGCCTTGACCCATCTATCGTCCAGCATCGTTTGCCACTTCTGCCCCATGCCAGACCGGTTAAGCAGAAGTTGAGACGATTGCACCCTCGTTGGAGCTTGCAGGTGAAAGAGGAGATCCAGAAGCAGCTCAGTGTAGGATTCTTATCAGTGGTCGAGTACTCGGAGTGGCTGGCCAATGTCGTCCCTGTTCCCAAAAAGGACGGCAAGGTGAGAGTTTGTGTTGATTTCCGAGATCTCAACAAGGCCAGTCCTAAGGATGATTTTCCTCTTCCACACATCGACATGCTAGTTGATAGTACAGCAGGTCATTCGATGTTGTCCTTTATGGACGGATTTTCCGGGTACAGTCAGATCTTGATGGCTCCAGAGGATATGGAGAAGACGTCCTTCATTACCGAGTGGGGTACTTATTGCTACCGAGTCATGCCATTCGGATTGAAGAATGCAGGAGCCACTTATCAGAGAGCAGCGACCACGCTTTTCCATGACATGATGCATCGGAATGTCGAGGTTTATGTAGACGACATGATAGTGAAATCCCGAGGTAGATCAGATCACTTAGCAGCTTTGGAGAGATTCTTTGAGAGGATCAGGCAGTTCAGATTGAGACTGAATCCCAAGAAGTGCACTTTGGAGTGACTTCTGGGAAACTCTTGGGATACATGGTCAGCGAGCGAGGCATAGAGGTAGACCCGGACAAGATTAGAGCCATCCTTGACATGCCTGCACCTAGGACAGAGAGAGAGGTCAGAGGCTTCTTGGGCAGAATTCAGTACATCAGCATATTCATTGCCAGATTGACAGACATTTGTGAGCCCATTTTCCGACTCTTGAGGAAGAGTCAGCCTACTGTTTGGGACGATCAGTGTCAGCGCGCATTTGAGAGGATCCGAGAGTACTTGTTGTCACCTCCAGTCTTGGCGCCTCCTACACCAGGCCGTACCCTACTCCTGTATCTGTCAGTTTCAGACGTAGCATTAGGATGCATGTTGGCTCAGCTCGATGATTCGGGCTAGGATCGAGCCATTTATTATCTGAGTAAGAGGATGCTAGACTACGAGACGAGATATGTTATGATTGAGCGCTATTGCTTAGCTTTGGTTTGGGCCACTCGACGATTGAGACATTACATGACCGAGTATTCGGTGCATTTGATATCCCGTCTAGATCCTATGAGATATTTGTTTGATAGGCCTGCCCTGGTCGGTCGCCTCATGAGATGGTTGGTACTACTGACTGAGTTTGACATTCATTATGTCACTCAGAAGTCCGTTAGAGGGAGCATTGTCGCAGATCATCTAGCTTCTTTACCGGTTTTCGATGGCAGGGCCATTGGTGACGACTTCCCAGACGAGGATGTCGCTGCTGTGACTAGTCTGTCAGGTTGGCGCATGTACTTTGATGGTGCAGCCAACCATTCTGGATACGGGATAGGCGTCCTGTTGATATCCCCTCATGGTGATCACATTCCCCAGATCTGTTCGTTTGGCATTCTCGGATCGACATCCTGCCACGAACAACATTGTTGAGTATGAGGCTTGTATCTTGGGATTAGAGACAGCCCTCGAGCTCGGGATTAGACAGATGGAGGTGTTTGGTGACTCCAATCTGGTATTGAGACAGATTCAGGGCGAGTGGAAGACTAGAGATGTGAAGCTTAGGCCTTACCACGTGTATTTGGAGCTACTGGTTGGGAGATTTGATGATTTGAGATATACTCATCTGCCTAGAGCACAGAACCAGTTTGCTGATGCCTTAGCTACTCTGGCTTCCATGATCGACATTCCTGTCGATGCCACTGTTCGCCCATTATTGATTGAGTCGAGATCTGCTCCTGCATACTGTTGTCTGATTGAGGATATGGAGATGGACGATGGTCTGCCCTGGTACCATGACATATATCACTTTCTGAGACTTGGCGTATATCCTGAGGCTGCCACGGCCAAGGATAGGAGAGCATTGAGACAGTTAGCCGCCAGATTCGTGATTTGTGGTGAGACATTATATAGACGATCAGCTGATGGGATGCTATTATTGTGCTTGGACCGCGCTTCTGCCGATAGAGTGATGCGAGAGGTTCATGCCGGAGTCTGCGGACCACATATGGGAGGGCATATGTTGGCTCGTAAGATCATGAGGACCGACTATTTCTGGTTGACTATGGAGACGGATTGTTGCCAGTTCGTCCAGAGATGTCCCGAGTGTCAGATACACGGAGATCTCATTCACGTGCCACCCTCCGAGTTGCATGCACTTACTTTGCCATGGCCATTTTCCGTATGGGGTATTGACATCATCGGGAAGATTTCGCCGAAATCTTCCAGTGGTCATGAGTTCATCCTGGTCGCCATCGATTACTTCACCAAGTGGGTGGAGGCCGCCTCATATGCGAGATTGACATCAGCTGGAGTCGCTGGTTTCATCAGATCACACATCATCTGTCGCTATGGAGTCCCTCATGAGTTGATTTCAGATAGAGGGGTACATTTCAGAGGAGAGGTTGACACCTTAGTACAGAGATACGGCATTCGGCATCATAGATCGTCTGCGTACAGGCCGCAGATGAATGGGGACAGTAGAGGCCGCGAATAAGAATATCAAGAGGATATTACGGAGGATGATTGAGACTTCTCGGGATTGGTCGGAGAAGCTCCCATTTGCATTGTGGGCTTATCGGACCTCTTTTCGCACCTCTACAGGCGCCACACCCTACTCATTGGTATATGGCATGGAGGCGGTGCTGCCCGTTGAGATTGAGATGGGTTCGTTGAGAGTAGCAATAGAGCAGTAGATTCCCGAGGCAGATTGGGCTCAGGCTCGATTTGATCAGCTCAATCTCCTAGATGAGAGGAGATTGAGAGCAGCAGACCATGTTCGTGCATATCAGAGGAAGATGGCCCGCGCTTTCAAAAAGCGGGTCAAGCCCAGACCACTACATGTAGGTGACTTAGTCTTGAAAGTCATCAGGGGATTGATCAGAGATCCTAGAGGGAAGTTCAGACCCAACTGGAGCGAACCTTATTTCATCAGGGAGTTGACCCCAGAGGGCGCTGCATGGCTGATGGATTTAGACGGAAACCGATTCTCAGAGTCAACCAATGTGGATCAGCTAAAGAGGTACTATGTTTGAGACCATGGTCGCAGGATGGGTGGCCATCATTTCGGTTAGCCATTACCTTGTTATTCCTTTGTGATACATAGTCTGTTGCTAGCCCATTGAGCCTCACATGCGTATTATAGCCTTTCTTTCTTATCACCTTGCTTACATTTTCACACCGGGACAGGGGCCCTTTAATGTATGCGTGCATAGTTTGGGAGTTTCATGAGCCTTGGACCTAGGGGCATGTTTTTCTCATCATCTTTTCTTATCACTGCACCTTTGCATTTTCATCTCATCTTATTGGTTGTGTTATTCATCTCTTCTTCCCTATCCTATCTACTATTTGTTCGTCTCATGTTCTCTCCACCCTGAGTGGTGAGCCTCCTCAGTTCATCACATGGAGGATAGTCACATCATTTCCACCATCTGTCTCGCGGACACTGGTTTAGAGATCCTTAGTTTGAGAAGGTCATCTTGTCAGAGAGAGTTTGTTTGTTACCTTAGCACTTGGGAGTGTGTCCATTTGTTATTTGATATCATCTTTGGGGTTCATTTATTCATGTTCGGGGTACGCGTGTTTGTATATATGTAAAAAAAAAAAAAAAAAAAAAAAAAAAACATAGGTGTGTATTATTTTTTATCATTGAGTATGTATATTGATGTTTGGGGGTCATTTTTATCGAGTATGTTCGTTATTGGGAGTTCGTATGTGAGCTCTCTGAGATCCCATGTTATTTGTATTGCTTCGTCATATCTATTTGTGAGAGAGATGAGTGACCTTCTCCTAAGGACTCCGAGTCATTGTCCTTTCCATCATTACGTTCATTATTGATGTGACTTCACTTCATGTTTGATCTGAGGCGATCACCACATTTCTTCACATATTCATTGTTTCGCTGTCGCTTTTATCGTTGCTTGTGATTCATCTCATTCCCTTCACATCTTATTTCCTCCTTACAGCGACCCATCTCGAGTTCGATACTCATTTCGCATCATCATTACACATACCGCTATCAGTTCATGTTGCTTCATTTGTCTCCTTATCGACATCATATTCACATTAGGCATCCTCAGGTCCATGGCTCATGGGGTTCACTATACATGTTGCATTTCATATATGAGGGCATGAGTTTTGATCATTGGGTATTTGAGCCTAGTTTCCTTTCGTTTCTATCACCCTATCACCTTGGCCTACGTTACGTCCCGTGTTTTAAGACCACCCTGAGGCCATGGGATCAGATGTCGTCTTCAGCAGCCTCTACTTGGACAGGTGATTGAGATCTGGTTGATATTTAGATATCGTCATGCTTCTTCTTCTGGGGGTCGCCTCTTTGATGTGCAGGTCTGATTCAGTTGTGTTTGGATTACCGGGATCGCGAGTTTGACGATGATTGATTGGGTGTCACCCGATTTTTGGCCTATCGTACCTCTGGTGCCACACCGGGAGCATATCCCACTTCATTTAGGGGTTTATGGATCCTCACAGACTTGCATGATCATTATCACTTATTGGATGCTCACTGAGACATGGACATGATCGTTACCTTACGGAGCCCCTAAGGTCCACCCAGCCAGGTCCGCACTTCTCGACACTTGGATGCTATCATGCCTCTCCATCCGGGAGGTACATCTTGGATATGTGTGCATGATTCAGTTATGGATTCAGACGACCATTGTTATATGTTCGATGACAGATGATCTCATGTCGCTCGATTTCTGACCTGTTGTGCATCCGATGCCCATACTGGGGCATATTTTCCGTTTCGGAGGAGATTTATGGATCTTCACAGAGATTACATGTGCGACGATAGATGATTTCATGACACTTGTTTTTCTGACCTGTCGTACATCCGATGCCCATACTGGGGCATATTACCGTTTTAGATGAGATTTACGGATCTTGGTGGGATTGTGCACTTATCCCCATTTGCGAGACGTGTGCCGAGACGATGATATATTTGCTATCTTTATGATGATTCCGCAGCGGAGCCTCTCGGGAGTTGCCCAGTCATCCCCACTTATGAGATACACATTGACACGATGTTTCCTCCGTGGAGCCTTTCGGGAGTTACCCAGTTAAGCATGCACCTCACAACGCTTCGATGTCAACATGCTTTCCTTCCGAGAGACGCTCCTTTGATCTATGGGTCTGATTCAGTTGTACACGTGGATGACGAGGATCGCGCATTCGATGACAGGAGTTATGGTATGGCCTTACACTGGGGCATACCATCTCAGAGAGTTTTATTACCAAATGACCATTATGTCGAGGCATACTCTTCTCAGTCGATGACGGATTTTTGAGCCATGTCCATTCCTCGGGGGATATCAGATGTCCTTTTTTTCACATTGGAGCATGAGACAGGATTGGCGCATTTCATCTGGTGTATTTTACACAGGGGCATACCCCTTTCGGTCGATGATGGTTTTTAGGCATAGCTGTTCCTCGGAAGCGATCAGATTCATTTCACACTGGAGTACGAGATATGATCAGATGTTTTCTTTGATGTGATCACGGGAGCGTAGCCTTCTCATCATTGTTGACAGATTTTCTAGATGATTGGATCAGGACACAGACACTTATGAGAGCATGTAGCGGAGTGTAGTCATTTCAGGGTTTGCCCTATACTGGGGCATAACCCTTTCATCGGTGGTTGATTTTAGAGATACCGTTCATAGTGGGACATGCTCTTTCTTTAAGAGGAGGTCAGTTACTCTCTTCACATTACCACGATGACTTTGAGGAGCGAAGATTCATTTTGGATCAGATGATGCATGATTGGTTATACTTTTCTCATGGATGTTTGATTTGGGGATTCTTACACTGGGGCATGGCCCACTCATCGATGATGATTTTGTGAGATGACAGTTTAGGCTGGACACTTGCTTTCCGGAAATCATTCTGCACTGAGAGTTTACCCATTCTGAGATGATGCATTCATACTGGGGCATACCCCCCTTTTGGCGCTTTCCTACTGGGGCATGCCTCCCATTTTTGAGTTTAGCATATCCCGTGTTGATTTCATGGTTGTTGGACCCATTTGTTGGTCTTTACGAGTTGTCGTTTCATTTGGGGCATCCCCCCACTGTCGTTTCGTTTGGGGCAACCCCCCACTGTCTTTTCATTTGGGGCAACCCCCCATTGTCTTTTCATTTGGGGCAACCCCCCACTGTCTTTTCGTTTGGGGCAACCCCCCACTGTCTTTTCGTTTGGGGCACCCCCCCACTGTCTTTTCATTGGGGCAACCCCCCACTGTCTTTTCCTTTGGGGCACCCCCCACTGTCTTTTCATTTGGGGCAACCCCCCACTGTCTTTTCGTTTGGGGCAACCCCCCACTGTCGTTTCATTTGGGGCAACCCCCCACTGTCTTTTCATTTGGGGCAACCCCCCCACTGTCGTTTCGTTTGGGGCAACCCCCCACTGTCTTTTCATTTGAGGCAACCCCCCCACTGTCTTTTCATTTGGGGCAACCCCCCACTGTCTTTTCGTTTGGGGCAACCCCCCACTATCATTTCGTTTGGGCATTCCCCTACCGTCATCTTGTTTAGGGCATCCCCCTATTTTCAGTTTGGCGTTTAGAGCCATCACCATTTCCAGTTTCGACGGTCAAATCCATCGTCATTCTCAATTTCGGCATTTGGAGCCATCATTGCTTCTTAGTTTTGGCATTCAGAGCCATCGACATTTCCAGTCTTGGCAATCGGAGCCATCATCACTCTTCTGTTTCAACGTTCAGAGCCATCACCATTCCTCTGTTTCGACGTTCAGAGCCATCTCTATTTTCAATTTTGTTGTCCAGAGCCATTGTACGTATCCCTTCAGGCACCTTGAGTCATCACCTTTTCGTGTTTTGACATTGAGAGTCATTCCTTCTCATCTATATCATTCAGAGTCACAGGCCCCGACATTCATATCCACTAGCATTGCACATGTTACCTTCATGGATTTGCGTTTATCCTCGTTTTCCTCACTTTGTTAACCCGTGCTTGTTGCCTATTCGTCATTGTCCTTTCATATTCCCTTCTCACTACTTATGACGATGTCCTTTGAGTCCACGATACGTACTTCTATCATGTTATTGAGCACCCTACATTTGTCATTTTCACATAGTTCACTTAGGATAGTCTCCTTCTGGCACATTCTTTCCCGTACTTCCAGAGTGGTTCGACCATTACTCATCCTTGATATGGTCTTTCGAGTCACTTTTAGAGACGTCTTAGGGAAAGCTTGGGTCCTCAGTGTGGCTTCAGAGACATTTTGAGACATCACTTTCTCTCAGGTTTAGGCTCATGTTTGTCTGTTAGTTTGAGTGAGTTCGTGTTTCGCTAGTGTTCCTATGGGGGTCTCCTTGGTTCTTCGGTAGAGTTCGCTTCATTACACTCACTATTCACACTTTCCTTTCACTTCAGTGTACACGTTCTTTACACTTGTGAGCTCTACCGAAGAGGGGCATATTTGTAGACCCCCTCTTTTGTTTTTTTTATATACATATATATATATGCATATTTATTTTGGGGATTTGCCGCCACCTTTGAGGAGTGGCTGAAGGGGGGGACCCCTTCCTGACACGTGAGACAAGCTGCATGAACGGCATGGAGATGGCAGGGGGCCATGCTGGTGGAAGTCAAGGACGCCATGCTGGCTGATGGAGCAACAGTGGAGTCGGTAGTGGCTTCTAGAGGAAGATAGAAACAGGGGGGAAGCCATTAGAGAGAGGGGAGTGAGGGACGTTTTGGTTATGGGAGATTTTTTTTTTTTCCATGGGGGAGCTTAATATTCTGAAGGATCAGTGAGAAGAAAACACACACAGAGGAGCCATTTTGAAAGAAGGCGTCTCAGGTATTGTTCTTATAAGCCATTGTCTTTCGAGTTCATGCCGTTTTTTTTTTTATTGTACTTTCTGAGTATTTGGATTCTGTCTCGATGTTGAAGTTTGTTCACATTCATGTTGTGCTTGGTTGCTAACCTATTTTCTGGGCTTACCTTTTTTCGAGTTTTTTTTTTTTCTTCTTCTTTCTGTCATGAGTTGTTAGCCATCCTCTGTTCTCCCGTGATTTGATTTCTTTTTGAAAATTATTTGGAATCTATTTTTGGTTCAACCTTGCCTCAAAAGCTCATGGATTGAAATGTGAAACGCGGCTCTCGAGGGTCATTTGTGGTTCCTATTTTGTGTTCTGTTTTGCTACTCTCCCCTGTTCTCAGTAGTCAGCCATGGAGAAGATGTAGCCTATGCATGGCAGTGCATGGCTAGGTAAACTTTCACAAACTCTCTTCCATTCTCCATTTCCAGCGTCTTTCAAAAGCCCTCCATCCTCCAATTTCTCCAATCACCCAGAAAGGGAAGAAGTAACTGCCCCAATGATTTCAAAGAGGAGTTTACCCATGTTTGAGGGACTTAGGCCTTCATGTGACAGAATTGCACCTATGGGCCACTGTACAGAGTCCGTATTCATGTAACAATGGTGATGGAACTTCCCATTTGAGTCTTCAACCTCTTCCGGCCATGGCGACGCCCGTCAGAGTAGCTTATGCTTGCGTCCCCAAGTGTCCCAAGGTTCGGATTCATAGTATTGCAGCCATGGTTCTTTTATGCATTCAGAATATGTTTTCCTCAATATGGAAGATCAACATGCCCTCTATCTCTACTATCAAGGCTACCCCATCTCACATGCCCACCTTTCAATATTCATACCCACTTCTCTCTCTAACCTTCCACATACCCTTCATGCATGCTGTTTTACCACTCACCCATTACACTCGCTACTTATCTCATCTTCACGAACACTCCTTTGCATATTCCACTCCCTATCTCCTTCCTAGACGCATGTATGGCAGTCCAAGATTCTTCCAAAGCCTTCACTCAGGTTCCAAGTTCACCCATCCACGTGCATGGGAGACCATGCAAACCCGGTTCATCAGATGGATCCAAGAGAGCACTGGACGTGAACCGGTTTCTGGTGGATGTCGCGGCGACCAGGGATGCAGATGATGGAGGAGCGCTGACGTCTCCGAACAACACAATCTCATCTTTTCAGGTGGTATACCTGCTAATGCAACAACTCCCAGTTTCATGTCTCTTCCCCCTAAAACTCTCTGTTATTTTTTTTCTCCATCTAAGGGTCTTAAAAATCACCACGTTATCAATTGCTGATTGTTTCTCACTGATGGCATGTCTAAGTAATTAGAGACAACCCACTGATGGCATGTTTAAAGAAATGGGTGAATAAAAGTCAATGGCATGAGTTTATTATTATTTTTTTTTTATTATTCATTAGTGGGACGGGTACAGTAGGCCTCAAAGGGGTTTATTATTAGTTTTTTTTCTCTTTTCTATCAAGTGTCATCTTCTTAATTCCTTTTTTTTCATGTTAAAAATCTCTTTTTTTTTTAAAGTTCTGTTATCAAATAATTCTTTTAAAAATCTCAACATTCCGAATTCATTCATTCATTTTATTTATTTATTTATTTATTCATTATTTTATTTAAGAATATATATATATACACGTACCTTTTCCGAAATAATATCGTAAAATGCGATTTTTTAGATTCAGCTTACGAAACTTCAGATCTGAAATTCAATTTTCCAAAATTCCAATATTTTAATTTTAATTCTTCAAAATTTAATTCTCGAAATAATTTTCTAGAACTCTAACTATAAATTTAGTTTTCCCAAAATTCAATTTTTAATTCTAATATCCCAAAAGTTCCATAATTCCGAATTTCATCTTTTTAAAAAAAAAATATCATCTTCAAATAATCTCAAAACTCCAATTTCCGAAACTTTAATTCTCACACCAATTTATTTAATCACCGTTATTTATTCATTTGTTCATTTTTAAAAATTCAATCTTAAAATAATATTTCAAAATTCCGATTTCTAAATTTAAAATTCCAAATTCCGAAATTTTTCTCACATTAATTTATTTGATCATCGTTATTTATTCATTCGCTCATTTTTAAAAATTCAATCTTTAAAATAATCTTTCAAAATTCTAATTTCTAAATTTAAATTCTGATTTCTGAAATTTTAAATCCTCACATCAATTTATTCAAATCATCATTATTTTATTTATTTATTTAAAATTCTATCATCAAGCAGTTCCTCAAAACCTCGATTTCCAAACTCAATTTCCTAATTTCCGGAATTCTAATTTCCATATTTATTTATTCAATCATTATTCTTGTTATTATTATTATTTATTTATTATTATTATTTATTTATTTATTTAAAATTCTATCATCAAGTAATTCTTCAAAATCCCGATTTCTAAATTCGATTTCTAAATTTCGGAATTCCAATTTCCACATTTATTTATTTAATCCTTATTATTTTAATTATTATTATTTTATTTATTTATTCTAAAATTTCATTTTAAACAATTTATTAAAATTTCCGACTCCCGATTTAATTCATAATTCCAAAGTTCCAAAATTCACGTTAATCTATTTAATTATTATTATTTTAGTCATTTATTTTGAAATTCCATTTTAAACAATTATTCAAAATTCCAATTTCTGAACTTAATTTCCGATTTCCAAAATTCTAATTTCTTTCAAATTTAATATCCAAAATTCCAATTCTTAAATTTAATTTTTCAAGACTCCAATCTTCAAATAATTTTCGGGACTCTAATTTTCAAATAAATTTCAAAAATCCAGTTTTATCTCGAATAGCTTTAATTCCACTTCGATTTTTAAATAATGTTCTATTTCTTTTGATTTTTTCACACAAGCAAGAATGATGAATCTTCATAATTCCGAAATAATGGGTTTTGCGAGATTAATTCAGGCAAGATTAATCGGGCTTCGGTGGGGGCCCCGCATATGTGATTTTATGACTGATTGATTGATTGATTGATTGATTTACCATGCTTGTTTGATTTATTCTGTTCCTTGACATGCGCATAACTTTATCTATTCGTGATTCACTAATCCTGTTCCATGATAGCGCATCCACGACTGGAGGACCAGGTATGTATCCACTCATATTTTGCTCATTCTTTATACATGTTTTGATTCCCATATGTGCATGATCGCTTCGGGTTTTCATTGATTTTCTCATTGATTGCCATGTCAGCTTCATTTTATTAGTAGAGACCCGACTTTAGGGACTTAGAGGGGTGCTACGGTCTTTACCATACCTTCCCGATAAGTAACCTGACCCCCGAACCCGATCCGGTTTTCCACAGACCACCTTTTCCAAAATAAGGAGTCACACTTAGGGTTTTTCTTTCTTATTTTGTTTACCCTTTAAAAATAAAACAAAAATAAGTGGCGACTCCAAGTCATTTTCTTAATCAATAAAAATCATTTTTCCAATTAAAATCAAGCTCGTCATCGAGTGGGAAACGCATAAGCAGAAATGCGGGGTCCACAGTGCTTTAATTAAAAAATAAAATTAAAAGAATTTGTTAGAAGTCATCTAGAATTGGTATTTTAAAAGAACTCTATATTTTTTTTTTCTTTTTTTTTCTTTTTTTTTCTCTCACACTTAGAAATTTCAAATAAAGTTGGATTAACTTTACTCACGTTTTGTGAGATTTATCTAAATACACTTAGCCTCCATTAGTTTATAATTTTACTAAATACTTTTTCTATCCTTTTCATTTGTTTAAAAATCGCAAATCAAGAATTTGAAATTTTAGAATGTAACATTTACCTTATGATTTAAAAAATTGTAACTAGTCTCATAAATGTTGTAGTGTTTTTTTTTCTGTTAATACTAGGTCAAATCAATATTTATTTTCAATATTAATTATTATTTTCACAGAGGAAAATGCATAAGAATCATTATATTTTAAGCTAAACTTTCCACAAAGGAAAAAAACATAAATTGGATAATTTCGTATAAGATAAAAATTTAATATGAATTTGAGGTGTTTGTTTCCCTTATTTCAAACTTACATTGAGCTTTACAAGTTTTAGCAATTTATTTATTTATTTTTATTTGTTTTTAATTTTATATACTTTGTAACTTGCAAGATCATTTTTAATTTTTTTTACTTTATATATATATATATATATATATGTTTTTAGTTTTTTGAGTGGTCTTAGAAAGACAAGCTTTGTGAATTTGAAAATGATTTTTTTTCAAAAACATTTGTAAGTTATTTGTATTAGAGCAATTATTATAACCATTCTTAAAATCTCCACCCAAAGATATATATATATATATATATATATATATATATATATATATATATATATATATATATATATATATATATATATATATATATATATTTTTTTTTTTATTTTTTTTTCTACTTTTTATTTTCTTTTAAAATACAAAACAGTTTTCAATTTTAACCTAATATGATCCATGACCTGCTCTGAATAACCATGCTTCACTTTTATATGCTTGAACAATTATATAGTATTTTACTATTTAATAAAGGGTTGACTCCAAACTTATAAGAATAAAAAAAAATTATAGCTTTTTATAGTTTTTATATTAAAATATGTTCCCCTAGTTACTGCTAAACCATTAGCAAAATTAATGGATCCAATTCAGGTTGTTATTACTGCTTGCTAATTTGGCATAAGACATGCATGGTTTTTTCACAATAACTTTGTAATGATGTTGGAGTATAAATCTGATAAGTAACTGATATTATTTAACTTATCTCAAAACCATCGCTTCTATTGCACATGAGTTCCTGCTTGATGAGTATATAACAAGTTATTAAGATGTTGGAGGTAACTTAAAAAATTATTTATAATTTAGGTATTAAAGGGTTTAAAAAGTTTATTAATAGTTCACATACTGAATTGAATAAAAAAATGGAGGTGTAGTATGGAAAAACCTATATACAATTGTTAAGTTATTTTGCGCCTATATATAAGGAAGTGAATGGTTTATATTGTGAAGACGATGGATTTTTCAAATCTAAAATATAAATAGTAATTTTAGATTATCCTCCATTGAAAAAAGAACCTATTAATTGAATAAGAAATTATAATGGAAGAAAATAATAGTATTTAATTTGGGAAAAATGATTCAAAATCCAAACCATTAACTAATAATTTTTTTTTTAATTATTAGAACAGATATAAAAATTAGATTGGAAGAATATGCAATTGTTAGATATGGAAAAAAGAAAGATAAATGCAAAGCAATTGGTCATGCATGAACATGCAAAATGTCTAATACTCATATCGGTGTACCATCAAAATTAAACAAACTTTTGTTAAAAATTTTGTATTTTTAATATAACAAAAATTTTATAATTTGAAATTAAATAACACACTTTGAATCTACGGTATGAACATACTTTGTTGAGATTGATAGAGATGGACAAAAATTTCAAGTGGATACAATAGTCACGATATTTTTTTTTTCTTTTTTTCTGATCTATGAACCTTAAAATACTTTTTTTTCCTTCTTGTTTTTTGCATTTTCTTTTCTTGTAATAAAGTTTTAAATATGAGGTTATTAAATTTTGAATTTTGAATTTTTTTTTTATAATGAATATGCTTAATGTTATCATAATTCATGAGTAGAAACCATAAAATACATGTATAAAATAAGGAATTCAATGTATCATTAAGTACATGTAAAACAAAACTAAAGATATGGTAAAACCAAACGTGTTTTACCTAAATAAACTTAATATAGTCATTAAAACTACTTCAAGCTTCAACATTTTCCCACTTAGTCTATAATAGTGAGTGATTTCAATATTCTTCCATTGGTTTATTATAATGACTTAGGTTAAACTTTTATTAGATTCATTTGCCAGTCATTTGGAGCCAAAATCCCTTTAAGTGCCAAAGTTACTTTCTCCATATAATTCTACACATGTCCCACAATGTTAACATTTGTCTTAAATAAGCCTCAATGAAATTTGAGCTAAGATAATCCTATTATACATATAAGCTTTAATGGTCCAACTTAATTTCAAACACATGACAATATTGTTTAAATATTATTCCATCAAATTTGCAAATAATGGAAACATGATGGAGCAAAAATATGTAAATATCTAATCACATTCCTTGAATGTCTTTGAAACTTATTGGAGCATAAATATGTGCCGCAAAGTAATGTAAATGACATGATTAATATAATTCTTAGGGTCATACAACTTAACTTAAATTTATGCTAGCACCCTAGCTGTGGATTTAACCTATATCCATGGTTTGAAATGTTGGAATTTTTTGACGAAATATCGCCGATTTGCTGGTTTTTTGAAATTTCGTCGAAATATTGGCATTTTTGCTGATTTTTCAAGAAATTTCCCTATAATCAACCCTTCAATTACGTTGAAGCATGTTGTCCAAAAGGCTTGGGTTCAAACCTAGTTACCACTGAGCCAAGTTCGCACTTATTAATATATGTTGATAATAAATTTGTTAAAGTTTATTATTAAAAAATTAATTAATTAATTATAATTATTTTACTTTAAATTTTATTTATTTAATTAATAAATGTATAAAAACCATTATTATAATTTTTTTAACAAATATTTTTTAAATATAATTTATATGATAATTAAATATAAAAAATATAAATATTTAAAAATTATATATGCATCATCATTTATTTTACATTATTGAATGCATTTGAATTAAATAAATTATAGTTTTAATATTAAATGTATCATCATTTATCTCATTAATCATATCTTAAAAAATTATTATCACTTCACTTTTAAATTTTTTTATATTTATCCTTTTAATTTTATTTAATTTTGAATTTTTTATTTTAAAATATTTAAAATATAAATTTATTAAAAAATGAGAAATAAAATATTAATAATGAAGTTCTAATATTTTATAAATTAAAATTAATTTGATTATATAAATAATAAATTATTAAGATCAATTTATCCTTGCTTACCGATATTTTTATTTTTTACCATATCTATGTCAATTACACTTAGAAAATAATTTTAAGATATGTATTTTTATCTATTTTATAATTTTTTTTTGGAGTTTTTCTAAATATTTCTATAAATTTTGAATAATTTTCGCATTATTGATATTTTGTCAAAATATCTATCAATATTTCTCTGATATATCCGTAAAATTCAAGTAATTAAATATTCGTATTTACCGATATTTCAAACCATGCCTATATCTTGAACAAAAATGCATGATTATTAAGTGCAAATATATATATATATATATATATATATATATATATATATATATATAAGGGGAGCATACTCAATAAACAAGGTGGAAGCTCCGTCATAAATGAAAGAGAGATTTGAAGCTTGTGGTGGATAAGACAAATCAAGGTAAGAGCATGAGTACCAAGCGACAAGAACGATGAATGACAAAGCAAGCTATGGAGGGCATGGAGAGGTAATTTAGTCATGTTTGGAGGCTAATTAGAGATCAAGGAAAGTTAAGAAAGGGAGAAAAATATACAAATCAAACTTGGGAAAGCAAAAACATGGAAATTAGAAGCCCAATTCAAAATGAAATACCATTTCAAATTGGAACAAGCAAAGAGAGAATCCACAAGAAGTTGAATTTGAAATTTAGCTCAATTCCAAATTCGCTAAATTGCCCTTTCAAATTCACTCTCCCAATTAAAAAATCATTCCTTATCCATAAGACAAATTTTGAATTCAAGCCTAAAATTTCATATTCAACCTTAGATTTAGAATTCAACCTTCTAGATTTCTTGGAAATCCAATTCGAAATGCACCTTAAACATTTAGAACTCATAATATTTTAATTTTTTATAATATTTTATTGTAATATTTGGAATAAGTGGCTAATTAAAAGGTGTCATATGATTTTCTTTTTAGGTTAGACTAGATATATTGAAAGGAATAGTTCATAAGGAGAGATTTGAGACTCATATTTTCAATTGTTTATTTTATAAAGTTTAACTTTTTTTTTCTTTGAAACCAAATATTAGTTTGGTTATGTTTGGATAATTTTATGTAATTAAAAAAATAAGGTTATAGCTTTTTAGAGTTTATATATTAAAATATGTCACCCTAGTTACTAATAAACCATTAGCAAAATTAATGGATGCAATTCAGTTTGTTATTACAACTTGCTAATTTAGCATAACACATGCATGACTTTTTTTTTCACAACTTTGGGATGATGTTGGAGTATAAATCTAGATAAGTTATTAATATAATTTTAATTATCTTAAACCCATTGCTTGTATTGCACATGAATTCTTGCGTGATGAGGTATATAACAAGTTATTAAGATATTGGAGGAACTTAAATTATTTATAGTTCAGAGAGACTAAAAAATTTATTAATAGTTACATTTTCTTGTAGATATCATGATCGAGTCTTTGGTCTCACCCCATTTTCAAAGCTTATGAAGTATGCTGACCATGCTTTACAATCCTATCTAGAAACATCATCATTTTTCATATATGTTGAAAATATTATTTTTAAATAGTAATAATAATATAAAGTCCTTTTGGTAGCTCTAATACTATAAACTCATGATGGTGAGATGCCTTGACATCATTAATCATTAGTTTGTTCTTTTCATTTTTGAAACTTTAAATAAATAAGATTTAAATCTATATTATGAAGTGATCTTATAAGATGTTACAAATCGTTCTATTAGATTAAGATTATCCCAAGTTCAATATTATCTCTAGCTTTCTATTGATGATTAGTATGAATATTAAGGATTATTGACTTAGGCATTTCAATAGGAAAGCAAGGAAACAAAAAAAGGTTAATTAGCAAAACACGCTAAATCGAGTTTACAAAAGGGCAGCTACATTGACAACATACTATAGAAGGGAGTTAACACGAATGCCTATACAGGAAAATAGTAGTACACTAGCTTGTGGCTTGTAATACCCTCAAATATTATCAAGTTAGTTGAGTTCGATAAACATTAGTATAGATGGCTGAATGAGACAAAAACACAAGGACACTAATCAAAAGGATACATGACAGCTTGTGATCTATTGAAAATAATCAAGAAAAATATAAATTTTAGCAAGGAAATGTTAGGCTATATATATATAGGAAATTTGTTTTTATCAACTCACAATTTTAACTATAATGATTTTTCTCAGCTTCTTAAATGTCCAAACTTCCATTTTCAACTTTGAAACACTTAGAAGAAAAATTTAGAAATAATAAATAAAACAAAGTAATAAATTCTATATAAAAAGTAGAAGCATTTCAAATAAAAATTATAAATTCAATAAAATTAAATAATTTTTTTATAAAAAATTTAAGATAATAATTTTTTTGATATCTCATTTTTTAAAAATAGTTTTAAATCATTATATTTTTAAAATTACGTTATTTTTTTAATTAAAGATAATAATTTTTTATATCTCATTTTTTTTAAAATAGTTTTAAATCATTGTATTTTTAATATAAACATTTAAAAATTTTGGTATTTTATATAAAATTTTAATTTTTAAAAAATAGAAAATGTATTTAAACCTATACTTAATTTTCATATTTGTTAAAACTTATCAATTCCTCTTTTCCTTAAATAATGAAGATAGAATGGATTAAAATGATTAAAATCCAAAACATGAAAATATAATAGTCACTAAAGTATTGATTATGAGTAATTTTTAATTATGAATTTTTTTGCATGAGAAGGCAAATGATAAATGTATTTTTTTTAGTTTAAATTATGAATTTGTGTTGTTTGTTTTTTAGTTTTTGCTTTTTCTATTCAGTCAAAAAAAAAAAAAAAAAAAACATCACATTAGTTTGGTGTGCCATGAAATTTTCAAAATATTGATAAATGAAAACCCATCCACATGGACTCACATGATTTCCATTTTGGACTGTCATGATCCTTCTTACATAAGATTTTCTAGGGAACCAATCACATTGAAAACAAATAAAAAAAACATAGATTTTTATAGTTTATATATTAAAATATGTCCCCCTAGTTCCTATAAACCATTAGCAAAATTAATGGATCCAATTTAGTTTGTTATTACAACTTGCTAATTTAACATAACACATCCATGATTTTTTTCACAACAACTTTGGGATGATGTTGGAGTACAAATCTAGATAAGTTATTAATATAATTTTAATTATCTTAAACCCATTGCTTGTATTGCACATGAATTCTTGCATGATAAGGTATATAACAAGTTATTAAGATATTGGAGGAACTTAAAAAATTATTTATAGTTTAGATATTGAAGGGACTAAAAAATTTATTAATAGTTACATTTTCTTGTAGATATCATGATCAATTGGTTGTTTGCACTCCATTTTCAAAGCCTACGAAATAAGTTGACCATGCTTCATAGTCCTACTTGGATGTGAAGAATTGATTAACATCATCATTTTTTTTTTATATATGTTGAAAATATCATTTTTGAATAATAATAATAATAATAATATAAAGTCCTTCTGGTAGCTCAACTACTATATGATAGACATAAATAATAACAATCAGATCATAAGCGGAATTGAAAACAAATCGACAATGTACCCCCCGCCATTGCAATTCTTACATGTTAAAACAATGTCTTCAATTTTTCAGGTTTCTGGTGCTTCTAAACCTTTCTCAACCTCCACTTATATGGTATTTTTTAAGACTGAAAGAGATTGAAGGCTTAGGGAACCCTACCCTTTAGTGCTCTACCCTTTTTTAAAGACTCTCCATCACCGAGCGTGCATAGAACATGAGGTAGTGACGTGAACGTGGTTCCAAATGTGGTTCCAAATGTGGTTCCGAACGTTAATTCTCTTTCCCAAATTGATGGAATGAATGTGGACCACATTCCGAATCACGTCTTCGGTTTGTTACCGAAGATCCAGGAGAAACAAAACCCCAACATTCTCCCACTTGGTCCATATATTCCATCATTCACCATTGCAAGAAACAAAACACATGAATCATGGTGATAGGTCCTCTAAAATTGAGTATCATCTTCCATGTATCACAATGCATCGTGTCTCTCAAACACTAGCCCATATAACTTAATGAATAAACCTTATGTTTATTCTAGGTTCAAACATTAATGACATTTCTCAATAAATGAATAAAAGTGTACACAAAGAAAATCAAATATGAGAAAACATCACAAATAGAGTTTCATTGAAAATAACATTCGTTCTTACAACAAAAATCACACAAAGGAGCCAAGTCCCAATCTATCTACATGATCCTTAAATTTCAACGGTTGCATGCCTTTAGTCAAAAGATCAACAATCATCAATTTAGTGCTAACGTGTTCATAAACCATTGTTTTCTCTTTAACACGTTTTCTTATGGCTATTTACTTGATGTCGATATGCTTGTTTCGACTACTGTTTTTGTTGTTTTTAGCCATAAAAACTGCAATTGAATTGTCACAATATATCTTTAATGGCCTAGAAATTGAATCCATAACTCTAAGCCCAAAAATGAAACTTTTTAACCATACACCATGCGAGGTAGCCTCAAAGCAAGACACGAACTCAACCTCCATAGTAGAAGTTGCAATCAAAGTCTATTTTGTGCTTCTCAAAGAAATAACTCCACCGACTAGCATAAAGACATATCCTAAAGTTGATTTTTGCGAATCAATGCATCTGACGTAGTCCGAATTAGAGTAGCCAATCACTTCCAAATTATCAGCCATTTTATACATAAGCATGTAGTCTTTAGTCCCCTAAAGATACCTCATCACCTTCTTTGCAATCTCTAGTGGTCTATACCTGGATTACTCTGATATCTTCCTAACATCCCAATAACAAATGCAATGTCAGGTCTTGTGCAGACCTGAGCATACATCAAGCTTCCAACAGCAGAAGCATAAGGAATGTTCTTCATTTGTTCCCGCTTAAGATCATTCTTCGGGCACTAGTCCAAATTGAACCTATTGCCCTTCACAAATGAGAACTATACTAGGTGAACAATCCTTCATCTGAAATCTCTTTAAAACCTTGTTGATATAGGTCTCTTAAGACAAACCCAAAATGCCTCAAAATCTGTTTCTATGTATCTTAATGCCAATGACATAAGTCGCATCACCCATATCCTTCATGTAAAAGTTTTCAAAGAGAAATTATTTCACCTCATGTAGCAAACCCTTATCATTGGTTGCAAGTAAAATGTCATCCACATACAAACAAGGAACAAATCTTATTCCCACTAACTTTTTGACATATACATTGATCCATAGTGTTCTCTATGAAACCAAATGAATAGATAACATCATGAAACTTTAAATACCACTAACGGGATGCTTGTTTCAACCCATATATGGATTTCTTAAGCTTGCATACTAGATGCTCACCACCACTAGAGGAAAATCCTTATGGTTGTTTCATGTAAACCTCTTCCTCTAGATTCCATTGAGAAAGGTCGTTTTCACATCCATTTGTTGCAATTCTAAGTCAAAATGTGCAACTAATGTCATAATGATACGAAAAGAATCTTTCTTAGATACAAGAGAAAAAGTCTCCTTGTAGTTAGTTCCTTCATTTTGAGTGAATCCTTTAGCAACGAGTCTTGTTTTATATCTTTCAATGTTGCCTAATGAATCCTTCTTTGTCTTGAAGACCCATTTACATCCAATGTCTTTTGCACCATCAAGCAACTCAACAATATTCCAGACTTCGTTAAATGCCATATAATTCATCTCATCTTTCATAGCATCATACCATAAATTTGACTTTCTGCAACTTATGGATTATGAAAACATTTCAGGATCATTTTCAGCTCCAATGTCGTAGTTCAATTCTTGTAGATTGAAAAATCTATCGTCTTCACAATAACCCATCCACTTCCTTATATATAGGCGCAAAATAACTTAACTAGGTTTTTTCACACTGCACCTCCATTTTTTTATTCACTTTAGTATATGAACTATTAATAAATTTTTTAAACCCTTTAATATTTAAATTATAAGCAATTTTTTAAGTTCCTCCAACATCTTAATAACTCATTATATACTCATCAAGAAGGAATTCATGTGCAATAAAAGCAATGGGTTTGAGACAAGTAAAATAATTTCAATAACTTATTCAGATTTATACTCCAACATCATCACAAAGTATTGTGAAAAAAATCAATGCATGTCCTATGCCAAATTAGCAAGTTGTAATAACAACCTAAATTGGATCAATTAATTTTGCTAATGGTTTAGCAGTAACTAGGGGGACATATTTTAATATAAAAACTATAAAAAGCTATAATATTTTTTAATTCTTACAAGTTTGGAGCCAACCCTTTATTAAATAGTAATATACTATATAATTGTTAAAGCATGTAAAAGTGAAGCATGGTTACTCAAAGCTAGAGGTCATGGATCATATTGGGCTAAAATTGAAAACTATTTTATATTTTAAAAGAAAATAAAAAGTAGAAAAAAAAAAGAAAAAAAGAAAAAACATCTTTGGGTGGAGATTTTAAGAATGGTTCTAATAATTGCTCTGATTTTAGGAAATACAAATAACTTACAAATGTCTTTGAAAAAACCCATTTTCAAATTAACAACCAAAGTTAAGCTTATCTTTCTAAGACCACTCAAAAAACTAAAACAAATATATATATATATATATATATATATAATAAAAACAATCTTACAAGTTACAAAGTATATAAAAATAAAAATAAATAAATACATTGCTAAAACTTGTAAAGCTCAATATAAGTTTGAAATAAGGGAAACAAACACCTCAATTTAGTATTAAATTTATATCTTATATGAAATTATCCAATTTATGGTTTTTTTTTTCTTTTTGGAAAGTTTAGCTTAAAATATAATGATTCTTATGCATTTTCCTCTATGAAAACAATAATTCATATTACAAATAAATATTAATTTAGTCTAGTATTAAACAAAAAAAAAAAAAAAAAAGCACAACATTTATGAGACTAGTTATATTTTTTTAAATCCTAAAATCAATGTCACATCCTAAAATTTCAAATTCTTGATTTGTGATTTTTAAACAAATATTGAAAAGGATAGAAAAAATATTTAATAAAATTTCAAATTAATGGAGGCTAAGTGTATTTAGATTAAACCTCATGGAATGTGAGTAAAATTAATCTAATTTTTTCTTGAAATTTCTAAGTGTGGGAGAAAAATAAAAAAGAAAAGAAAAAAGATAGAGTTCTTTTAAAATACCAATGCTAGATGACTTCTAACAAATTCTTTTATTTTAGTTTTTTAATTAAAGCACATTTATGGTTTCAATGGCAGCAATGCATGCCCTGATTTCTTAAAATTTTAATAGGATCTGAGTCACAAAAATAATTTTAATAGCTTTCTAAAAGAGAAATGAATAGGATTTGAATTTTAAGTTCTTTCAAAAACTAGTTTTAGGTTTCCTCCAAAAATCCTTAATTCTACTTTTAAAATTTTCTTCTATGTGTTTAAAAGTTGAAAATAGAAGTTTGGACATTTAAGAAGCTGAGAAAAATCATTATAGTGTAAAACTGTGAGTTGATAAAAACAAATTTCTTCTATATATATATATATATATATACATATAGCCTAACATCTCATTCTAAGTAAAATTTGCATTTTTCTTGATTGTTTTCAATAGATTGCAACCGGTCATGTGCCATTTTGATTAGTGTCCTCGTGTTTTTATCTCAGTTAGCCATCTATACTAATGTTTATTGAACTAAGTTAACTTAATAATATTTGAGGGTATTATCAGCCACAAGCTAGTGTACTGACATCTCATTCTAAGAAAATTTGCATTTTTCTTGATTGTTTTCAATAGATCACAAGCTGTCATGTGCCCTTTTGATTAGTGTCCTCGTGTTTTTATCTCATTTAGCCATCTATACTAATGTTTATTGAACTAAGTTAATTTAATAATATTTGAGGGTATTATCAGCCACAAGCTAGTGCACTAACTATTTTCCTATATAGGAATCTATGTTAACTCCCTTGTATAGTATTTTGTCAATGTAGTTGCCTTTTTGTAAACTTGATTTAGCGTGTTTTACTAATTAACCTTTTTTGTTTCCTTGCTTTCCTATTAAAATGCCTAAGTCAGTAACCCCTAATATTCATATTAATCATCAATAGAAAACTGGAGATAATATTGAACTTGAGACAATATTAATTCAATAGAGCGAAACATAAACATCTTATAAGAATCATTTCATAATTTAGATTTAAATCTTATTTATTTAAAGTTTCAAAAATAAAAAGAACAAACTCATAATTAATAATGTCAAGGCATCTCACCACCATGAGTTTATAGTGTTGGGATTTTGTTTCTCCTAGATCTTCTGTAACAAACTGAAGAAGTGATTCGGAATATGGTTCATATTTATTCCATCAATTTAGGAATGAGGATTAATGTTTGGAACCACGTTCGCATCATTACCCCATGTTCTGTGCACGCTCGAAGCAGACTCGGTGATGGAGAAAGTCTTTAAAAAGGGGAAAAGCACTAAAGGGTAGAGTTCCCTAAGCCTTCAATCTCTTTTAGTCTTAAAAAAAACCATCTGAGTAGAGGTTGAGAAAGGTTTAGAAGCATTGAAAACCTGAAAAATTAAAGACACTGTTTTAACCTATAGGAATGGCAATGACGGGAGGTACATTTTTTTTTTTTATCTATTTTCAATTCCACTTATGATCTAATTGCTATTTAAGGATTGTTATGAGTATGTTTAGATTATTTATGTCTATCATTTGGTATTAGAGCTTGTATGCCTCTTCCTTGTTCATTTTTACAATTTACGTTTTTAATAAAAAAATATAGTGAGTTTTGGTATTTGGGAATTTATGTTTTTTAGATTTTTTTTTAATGAAAAATATGGTTAGAAATCATTAGGAGATGAGATTTCTAACATTTCACTATTTTAAATTGTCAGTCTGCTGTTTGGAATACATGGAAATTATCAGGTTTCATTTCGGCTCGCAAATGGGTCAAATAGACCCGGTTGAAGGTAGAAGATAACTACATGGGCTTATCATTTTGTTTAAACAAGAAAGAAATAAGTAAAATAGAAATAAGAAAAGGGGTAGTAGCCCAATTGGTCTTAGCCTTGCCTTTTCCCAACCAATGCCTAGGTTCAACTCCTCCCAACAACATTTAAAAAAAATTGAAAATTCATAAAATTTAGTGTTTTAAGATCTTTTAATTTATGGATATTTTATGTGCTAAATTATTTATTTTTGTTATCTGTACACACACACACACACACACACACACACACACACACACACACACACACACACACACACACACACACACACACACACACACACACATATATATATATATATATATATATATATATATATTATGGTTTATTATGCATACAACATTAAGTTACAATAATTTTGATTTAATGCACTCTCACCCAATTCCATTTTCAGCCTTCCCTCAACTTGAACACACATGGTCAGAAGCTCATTAATTGACCACTCATCCTTGTGTGTAGTGTAGGAGATTTTGAAGGGTCCATATTGTTGTGGAAGAGTGTTCAAAATATAGTGCACAAGGAAGGAGTTAGACATTTTAACCTCAAGTGTCTTCAATTGTGCCACAATGTCCCTCATCTGCATTATGTGCTCTCGCACACCACTCACATCGATGAGCCTTAAGGATGAAAACTTCATTATCAGGGTGTTGGCAAATGCCTTATCTGAAGTCACAAATTGCTCATCAATAGCCTTTAGTAATGCCTTGACATTGTCATGCTGATCGATAGAACCAGGAATACCATAAGAGATTTTGGTTTTTATGAACATTAGACTAAGGCGATTCGATCACTCCCATTGTTCATAAAGAGCCTTTTTAGTTGTAGTGTTAGTGTCAGTAATAGTTGCCTTGTCTTTCCTGATAGCATAATCAATGTCCATGCACCCCACATGAAGGAAAATTCACTCATTCTAAACCTTATAGCTATCAGCTTTCAATTCGGGAATGCCACATTTTATATTAGAGAAATTCGTAGGTTGCATGACTACACAAAAATCAAACATACATGCTTATAATTCAAAATTGAGACTAATAACGATATCTCATGTTTTACCAATGTAACTCATGTTCCAAAATTATGAATCTAGTGACATAAAACTTGCATGTGGACTAAAGTTCTAATTCAATTAGATCCAAGTAAAACCTTATGATAAAACTATCAAATTGTGTTCTCTTTCCTAATTCTTGTGGGTAATTAAGAAATATAATTTGATATTCCATCATAATTAATCATACAAATATAATAAAAAATTCATGTAGGAAATTTTTTTATTATATCAAATATAATTAATTACCCGTAATGTCATTTTTCTATATATGATCCTAAAACACTTAATATATAATTTTTCATAATTAAAGATGTTGTAGCTACTCATTAATTAATTAAAATTATATGGATCACTTGACATTTAATTAATTCACAAGAAAAACTTATATAAATTGCATGAAACCATAAACAATACGTCCACAAAACTCAATATCAATGTACTAATATTATTCAACTCAATATTGCATGTATAATAGAACAATAAATCATACACACAAAATTATGAAATAAATATTATTAGTACATAAAGGATAAGTGGTCAATTAATGAGCTTCTGACCATGTGTGTTCAAGATGAGGGAAGATTGAAAATAAAATTGGGTGAGAGTGCATTAATGGCAATGGAAGGAAAGGATCATAATCAGGCTAAAAAGAAAGGGAAAAGTAAAATACTGCCCCAAGGTGGAATCAACAAGGTCAATAGGTGCTTATTCTACAAGAAGAAGGAACACATGAAGAAGAGTTGCACCAAATTCTAGAAATGGCTTGAGAAGAAAGGTAATTCAATCTCATTTGTTTGTTATGAATCTAATATGGTTGATGCTATTTATAACACATAGTGGATTGATTTTGGTTCTATAAGCCATGTTTTGAATACCTTGCAGGGTATGCGAAGCGTAAGGAAGCCAATGCCAAGTGAGCAATGCATTTATTCAGGAAACAAGATGCGTTCACATGTGGAGGCTGTTGGAACATGCAGTTTGGTTTTAAGTAGTGTGTAGACCCCCATTCAGGGTCTGCTTTGCTGCAGCCAAGATTGACAGGTGTCGCCACCTTAGGTGGCCATGTGTCACTCCGAGATGGGTTGTGGTGGAATCAAAGTAGTGGTTTTGAGAACCACTAGGGGAGGGACACTTGGAGGAAGGTTCTAGAAGGAGGAGCCTATTTGATTTTTTTTCTGTTAGGACGTTGCCAGCTGCATGTGAGGAGGAGTAGAGGTTGGCAGCTGCAGGGTGTTGCTTTTGGGGTGGCTTTTTGGCTGCAGATGCTGAGAGAGGGGAGGTGGTCCAGGAGACTGCCGTTAGGGAGGCAGGAACCCCACAGGGAGGAGGGTGAGAAATTCTGGAGGGCTTTTAGAGAGTTTTGGAGGGGAGATATTTTTTTTTTTTCGGAGGATGCCATTGCTGTTAGAGAGGGTGTGCTTTCTCTGCTGTGGAGGGAGGTTTTGAAGCTGTTTGGGCTACCATTTGAGGGAGATTTCGAGTTGAGCACTTACCCAGAAACAGAGCAGTGAGTTGTAGCCAGAGACGCCCAGTTGGAGAAGAAGCTTTCAGGTATGATTATCACTCTTTTACAACTCTTGATGAATGTTTGAATACTCATTGATTTGTTTGGGGTGGATAATGAAGGCCACTTGTTTGCTTGTTGAGATAAAATCTTGCATCCATGTTTGCCATTGCTGATTTGAGTATGCTATGCCTCTATTATGCCAATGCCCATAGTTGTATTTGAGATGGGTTTTACTCACCAAATCAGAGGATTCACTGACGATTCATGAAGTGAGGCCTTTGAGTTTTTTTTCTTTATTTATTCCTTTTCATCTACTTTGTTTCTCCATATTCTCCTGTTTTCTGGTACCTCTCTGCTGCATGCGTCAAATTTTCTATCTCTTTTCGAGGAGATAAAGACGTGTAGGGGAGGTGTTCTTAGACCATGGGTGAACTGCTGCAACCTATTTGATATGGCTGTGTGATTTCATGCGGGTTTCGTGTAGCATCATGTTGGGCCTAGTCGTTTTTCATTGGGGTATTATTGAGAGATCTCAGGTGAAGAAGATGGGTTTTCATCAATCTGACTTCTGGTTGACGTTGTGAGAATTTGGCATGAAAATTCCAAGTAGTCTATGAAGGAAAATGGAAATTGGCGGTTACTGGAAGAATTGAAAATGGAAACCCTGCTGTGAGAATATATGGGACTGATAAAGAAAAGAAAACAACAGGAGAGTGGGAAGTACCTGCTAATGCATTTTCAAAGAAGAAAGAGAGTGGAAAATTGTTCATTCTCTTAAGCTTGAAACCTTGTGGTGATAATACAAACATGAGAAAATTGGAAGTGGTCATAAACCTGCCCATGCTGGTTTTGTGGGGGAAGGGATGCTAGCAACAGCTATATGAGGACGAAGAAGTTTGACTGGGACTATTCTTGTTCATATTGTTGTTGAAGTTGTCCTGACTGCTACTGTAAAAGCTGAACCAAGCACGAGAAGAAGTCTGGTACCACATTTGCAGCAGGGTCTCCAGGCTAGTTAGAGAGAGGAAAGAGCAAGCTATAGGGAGGACGCGTGCAGGGTGCTTTTTGTTATTGGCTGAGGGATAGTTCTGTCCTCGAACCCGCCGGCGGCGAAGAGCCTTCGCCATCACCGGAACAGTGATCCCCTCCTATAGGCGGTTCAGCTCTCGTTGATTCTTAACTCCACTGGAACTTCGCTGCCGTCGCCGGAGCTCGCGCACCTCCTGGTGTCTCATATCTGCTGGGTCAGCAACGTGCTGGTCACGTGGGAGTTCCTCGAGAAGGCCATCTTCGGCAGGATCAAGCTCCTATCTGGGGCTAAGAAGATTGTTCCAAGTGGATGCAGAGCAATGGTTGGGCAGGTTGCAGGTGAAGAGAAGCAAATTCCATTAAGCATGGGTGACTGTGAGCATGTTTGCATGGGATATTGCCACGTGGAAGGTGGGATTGACGAATGCGTTAGAACAAGAGTGGATGAATGGTGATGCAAATCCCGGTTGCTGGAAAATTAATTTCCCCTCTAATTTAATGAAGCTCTCTCAAGTTGAAATTCCAAAGTCCCTCATTCATTCTGAATCTATCCAGAAGGTGCTGTAGGGAGCAGAAGAGGGAAAACAGTCCTGGAAACTCAGTTCAACCACAAACCAAACCATAGACCCGTCTGTATAGTGCTGTCAATGGCGATCTACACTGCACTGTTAGTGGTTTTCTCATCACTCGTTTTGTAACAGTTGAAGTACAAAAAAGGTGGAGAATGCTAGTAACCATCATGAAGTTTTTGATATATATGAATATGGCTTTGAAGAAGACTCACTTTCGAGCTGCTCACAGAAACAGTTGATAAGCTATTGGAATAAATGGTTTGGATCACCATTGTAAATATGGTACAGAGTTTGCTGCCCGGCTGAGCTTTGTGCACAGTTATAAAGTGAGATAATCAGAGAAACCTAGTTGCCTCGAGGAAAGGAGTCAAATGGGCTGATGAAAGAAGAAAGGGTTCACCCATGGTGGTATACTCGGTCTGCGCAACAGTCAGAAAAATAGGAAATTCATGACAGCTGCAATTATCCACATCACTATGCAATCATCCATGCTGCAATGTAATCATCCTAACTTTTCCACCTCGGGTCCCTCGCGTTGTGATTCTCCATGCATGGTTGCTGTGGTTCTATTGTAATACTTAATACAAGCTAAATCTGTCATGATGGTTGGACACGTGGGTGAGCTTGCTTCCTCCAACGCCGCCATAACCATCTCTTTCTCTAGCGTCAGTGGCTTTAGTCTTCCTCTAGACTAGGTGCTGCTGGAAGGACTCGAGCATCAAATGGACCGGGAATGGGATTATGTCACGAACCTGGCTCCTCTGGTTCGTCTATCCACCATATTGGACAGCATGCAAGGGTTTCTTTCTGATGTTGTTAGGCAAAAGTAGGTGCTCTACTGACATCAATCATCTGCATCAAAGCTGGGGCCATTGTTAAGAATATTCCCCTTTACAAGCATATTGCAAACCTTGCAATGGTAACAAGCACTTGGTGTTGCTAGTTCCTGCATTCAATGTCATCAACGGTGGTTCACATGCAGGAAATAAACTCGCAATACAGGAGTTTATGATTCTTCCCATTGGAGCTCCCTTTTTCAAAGAGGCCATGAAGATAGGAATGTCATAAGCAGGTGTTGACAATGTACCAAACAAGAGGAAATTATTGAAGTGACTGAGGGAAGCCAAGAAGCGGAGCCTCCCAAATTTTTGGATACTTGCCACGTCCTCAAGATGCAGTAACTGTAGTGGGATGCTTACATCAAATCAAAGCTCTAATGCAGATACGCCTAGCCACCTTTTGCATGAGCAACTTTGGACCGCATATCACATTTTATTTATTTATTCTCCCATTTCCTTATCCCTTGATTTTGAAAAAAATGATTTCTCAAACCTCATTTTGTAAATAATTCTCCAAAATTTTGATTTTCAAATAGTTTTAAATCTAAAAGAAATCTTTCGTCCTTGTAGAGTTTTAGGTGTGAAAAATCCCATTTTTAATAAAATTTGGCCGCCATTTTCTTTCCGGCAAGCTACTTTCAAAATCTTCTTTGATTTTCTAAAATGTTTTAAAATAAGCAAGAATCAAATTCCGTAATTCCGAATAATGGAATTTATTGGAATTAATTCATGCAAAAATAAACGGGCTTTGATGGGGGCCCGACATATCTGATTTTTCGATTGATTGCCTGATTGATTGATTTATTTGACATGCACGATTGATTTACTCTATTCCTTGATATGCGTTTAATTATATCTGTTCATTGTTCACTAACCATGTTTCATGATAGCGCGTTTGTGATTGCCGCCCAGGTACGCATCTATTCATATTTCACTCATTCTTTATACATGCTTTGCCTCTCATGTTGTGCATGATCGATTTGAGTATTCATCGATTTTCTTGTTGATTGCCACGATTACTTCATTTTATTAGTAGAGACCCGACTTTAGGGACTTAGAAGGGTGCTACGGTCTTTACCGTACCTTCCTGATAAGTAACCTGACCCCCGAATCCGATCCAGTTTTTCACAGACCACCTTTTCCAAAACAAGGAGTCACACTTAGGGTTTTTCTTTCTTATTTTGTTTACCCTCTAAAAATAAAACAAAAATAAGTGGCGACTCCAAGTCATTTTCAAAGAATCAATAAAAATCAATTTTTCAAATAAAAATCGAGTTTCGTCATCGAGTGGGAAACGCATTGAGCCGAAATGCGGGGTCCACAAAGTGATTTTATTTTTAATTTAGAAAAGACATTTTATGTTCCAAGTTTCTCTAGGAATTTGATTTCAGTTTCAAGATTCGTACCTTTGCATTATTCCTTTAGTTTTTATGAGACTTCTTTCAATTTGTTTTATAAATCTAATCTTGTTGGAAATGGTACATTGTCTTATGGTCTTTTCTCTATCAATTTACAAAATGATACCACTAATAACACTATGCATGTTCACACTGGTACAAAATGATGTATTATGAATGAAAATCTCTCTATATTATGGCACCGGAGATTGAGACATATCTCCATATAGAGAATTAAGAGATTAGTAAATGATGGAGTACTCAGTCCTTTATTTTTTATTGATTTTGACACTAGTGTGGACTGCATTAAGGGAAAACAGACCAACAAGTGAAAGAAGGTTGTCAAGAGGAGCACAGACAAATTAGAAATCATACATTCAGATATTTGTTGTCTATACATGGATGCATATGGTCCGAAATACTTCATCTCCTTCATAGATGATTATTCATGACACATGTATATCTACTTGCTTCATACCATCTAAGTGGAAGTTGAGAAAGGTTTAGAGAACCCTACCCTTTAATGCTCTGCCACTTTTTAAAGACTCTCTCCATCAACGAGTCTGCTTCAAGCATACATAGAACATGGGGTAGTGATGCGAACATGGTTCTGACCGTTAATCCTCATTCCTAAATTGATGGAATGAATGTGGACCACATTTCGAATCACATCTTCAGTTTGTTACCGAAGATCCAAGAGAAACAAAATCCCAACATTCTCCCACTTGGTCCATATATTCCATCATTCACCATAGCAAGAAACAAAGCACATGAATCATGGAGATAGGTCCTCTAAAATCGAGTATTATCTTCCATGTATCACAATGCATCATGTCTCTCCAACACTAGCCCATATAACTTAATGAATAAACCCTATACTATATCATGGGCTTCAAATCTACAGAAGATTGTTACTTTGTCTACTACAGAAGCTGAGTATGTTGCAGCAACTGAAGCTGGAAAGGAGATGATTTGGCTACATGGTTTCTTAGATGAATTGGGTAAGAAGCAGGAGATGGGCATTCAACACAGTGACAGTCAGAGTGCAATTTTTCTTGCCAAAAATTCAACTTTTCATTCAAAGTCGAAGCATATACAAACAAAATACCACTTTATCCGTTACCTTTTTGAAGATAAACTAGTAATACTTGAGAAGATTTGTGGATCTAAGAACCTGGCAAACATGTTGACTAAGGGTGTCACTATTGAGAAGTTGAACTTGTGCGCAGCTTCAATTGGTCTTCTAGCTTGAGGATAGGAGGATGAGTTGCAGGGATGAGGGATTGTTTCTTGGAGGATAGAGGTTTGATGTTGGTGATTGAACTAGTCTCCAAGTGGGAGATTTGTCGGTCTTTGTGGAGTCTAGTTTTGTTTGATCCGGTTTGGTGACCCAACCTGAATAATATTGCATGATTTTTTAATGGGAGATTTACTGAGGCTTGTTGGGCCCGTTTAACCCATTGTGGAACCACCTTTTGTAATTAGGGTTTTTTAGTATGGTGTGGTTGCCGTGTTATATATCAAGAGAAAATATTGTAGCCGCTATGGTTGTACTCTGTATTCTTCCCTGATAATAGTGATATCCCTACAACTCTATGGACGTAGGCAAATTGCCGATCCACGTAAATATTGTCTTGTGCGTGTGATTGTTTTTCTTTGGCGTGTGTTTTTCTCTATCTCATAGGTTGGGAATTCGGTTTAATTCCCTACAAAACCTTCTAAATGATTTAAAGGTGAAAATAGAGTTGATTTGTAATTAATCTAAAACTTAAACTATTACGATAATAGGTTGTATATTTGATTTTCATTGTGAATTTTGGTTTCTCTTGGGTAATTGGAGAAAATTATGAAGAGCCTTGAGTTGGTTGGTTAATTAAATTGATACATTATGCTAAGTATATTGCACTTACATAGTTTCTATTTTAAAATATTTTAGAATAATCAGTTTTAGTTAGTATTGAAATTCATAAACAATCTCATGCTTTGATAAAGAACATGTCCACTTTAAAATTTAAATTATTATTTGGTGTCACACTCAAAAGTATGTATTGACATTTTTCCCAACCTCACTTTAGATTGTGTTTAATAAAGTGAAAAGGTGATTAATAAATACTTAATAAATGTATTATATATAGTAAAATAAGTTGTTTGAATACATTTACTATTTTTCTTTTTTGTAAAAATTATAAAATTATCTTATTTTATTAAAAACACTTTTCCAAATTTTAAGAATTATCGAAAGTGTTTTTAAGAACATATGACAATTTTATAGTTTTGAATAAGAATTCCTACAATTTATTTAGAAATTTTATTTTCTTCAAATACAAAGCAAAAGCAAATGAAGTAATATTATTGAAATGAAAAATAAATTTTATACTAATAATGAAAGTTATTAATAAGTTAAATAATGATATTTTTTTTAAATCCAAAATTACTTGATCTTCTCATTGTTCAAAAGTTTTAGACTTCTTATAAACTTTCTTTAATGATTATGTATTGTTTCATGCACTATGTCCATATACATACATATTAAATTTAAATGATAAGTTTAAATAAACTTTATTTAAATAAACTTATATATATATATATATATATATATATATATATATATATATATATATATATATATATATATATTAAATTTATTTATTATACAATCTTAATAAATTAAATAAAAGTTTAAGTCAAAGAAATTCAAACAATTCATATTAACATAAACTTACATATTTAAGGATTAAATTTTCAATCTTTAGTCATACCAAATGCCAAATGCCAAATGCCACTTGCTTAAATTTAATTATTGCACAAAATTCTTATTAAAGTCATCTTACATTATTAAGCATTAAATTTTCAATCTTACCAAATGTCGTTGTTATAAGCAATAATATACCATTTGAAACCTCTAAAAGCCATTTTACCTTAATTTTATATTTAGCTTAAAACTTGTTCTTTTTTAAACTCAAGTGTCAAAGCAGGCTGATTTAAAATTTAAGATAAATTTAGATTATTATTTTATTTTAACTTATCACTTTTTTTTTTAAAGACAAATTTGTTTTAATGGGAAAAGTAAAATTTGTTAACTGTTACCCTAATAAAAGAAATCATTATATATATATATATATATATATATATATATATATATATATATATATATATATATATATCTTTTATTTTGTTATGATACTTAAACCCAATTTCTCATATAAAATACAACCAAATTCATTTTTTGAAGATTGGATATTTTTTGTCTTAAAATCAAATCAAGTTATCTCAATGTTATGCAATTTGGATGGGAAAAAAATTTACTATAAATTAACAAAGTTGTCATTAAGAAAAAACCAAATATGACTTAAATAAATTCTATTTTTATTCATTTCTTTAGGTTCTTAAAAGAATTTAAATCTTTTTATTACTATTATTATATGATACTTCAAATGAAACCAACATAAAAATTACCTAGTTTTTTTTACAAAGTAAATACACAAATTTTCAAAATCAATGAGATCAACCTATGACTACTATTTTTGTATCATGATTCATTAATTCTCAAGGAGATTAAATTTCAACATTCTTTACAAATTCATCATTTAACCGTGAATAACAATGCTAAAATAAAAAAATTAAATTAGAAATGAATTTACTCTAAATGTTTCAAAATATCAACCTCTTACCTTAAAACAAAACTAAATAAATTACCATATATCAATTCCAATGACATAGTTTAATTAAAGTTCTAAAATATAATTTACACTCATCTAAATATCTACAATAATAAAAAAAAAGATTAATTAATTTTAGAACATAAAAAAATTAGGATTTGATATTCTTTCCCATATTAAAAATCCAAAACTTAATAAATTAAAAATACATATTTCAATCACAAATCCATAAATTTACCAATGTATCATATAGAAATAAGTCTTAACTTTCTAATATTTTCTTAGCAATCAAACATAATTAGAAACTTGATTATTATTTCCTAACTAGTTACATAAATAATCATTATATGATTTTATTTTGGTAATAAATTATAACATTTAGGGATATTTGAAAAATTGTTAAATTACTATTTTTTAAATGAAAATAGGAAGAAATACATAATAATTGATTTTATGGATTTTTTAACATGTAAAATTACCATTTAACATTGAGACATGAATAAACAAATACTTTAACATTTAATAATATTTAGACACTAATAAAAAACTTATATTTCATTACATCCAACTCTAATAAAATATAGTCAAATTTAAGTTTATTTAGATTTTAGGAAAAAAATCGAGGATGTTTGTTTGTTTTTAACTTTTTACTGGAAATAATTTGTTTTTAGAATTTAAGTTATTTTTATTTTCTACTTTTTTATAAGTTATTATAAATTTTTTGTTAAATAGAAAGAACCAAAATATTTGGCTTTTTCTAAATAGACAAAATAATACTGGTTTTTCTTTATTTTTTAATGTTTAATAAAAAATAAAATATTAAAAAAACAAACAAACTAATATTTAACACTATTAAACACCATTTAGTTTTAAATTCTATTTAGGATAAAGTAACAAATTTTGATTGCCATAATTACTAATAAAAATTTGAAAAGTTGTTCTTATACAAGTATCTCTTTATATAATTATTAAAATTCATATGAAAAGAAAGTTTGTCACAAGGTCTATTATATTTGATTTGATAATCAACCAAAATTACATGCTTTTCTAAAAAAATAACTAAGATTAGAAACATTCTATATAAGATTATATGGTAACATGATTATTATAATGACAGTTTGTCCTTCTTGAAATCAAACTAACTATTATTTTCTTAATTTAAAATTCTTTTGATTATATTTTTAGTAATGGTTTTATTAAGCTCTTTTAACTATATTATTTCCTAACTAGACTTAATGGTTTATTAGATTCTTTTAATTTTATGTTCTTCTACTTGATCGAGTCATATGAAAAATTATGTAAATTTTTTAATTATCTCACTTAATGGTTTATTACACTTTTTTTATTATAGAATTTCCTAATTGAACTTGTATTTGATTTCTGAATGTTTTGGAAAAAATGAGGAAATCTTCTAACTTATTGGCTAAGAAAAAATTTATAATTAAATTATCTTCTAATTATATCTATGGTGTATTAAAGTTTGTTTAATGCCTTGAAGAAAGAGTGAAAGTTTTATAATTAATTGGTTTATGCTTCAAAATGGAAAGAAAATTGTGTTTAAAGAAAAGATAGAAAACTTCATAGCAATTATTCTAGAATTAATTAAAAACAATATATTTATATGATAATATAGAGAAATTAAGCATATGATAAAAAATTTTAAAAATTGATTGCTTAATGTCCAACTCTTATTTTTGTCTTTAAAATTGAAAAGTAGTAATAAATTTTATATAAAAAAGAAATCTTAAAATTTAAAATTTGAGTTGGTAAAAATGTTTGATACCTCAAAAATTTTAAACAGTTTTTAAAATCATTGTTTTTTTTTAATTATAAACCTTATGTAAATTTTTTTACTGTTTTATGATTTTAAAGAGTTGAATAAAAAATATATGAATGAATGCATAGTGGTCTTATTTGAAAATCAAGATATTCAAGCTACTTCATGAATAAAGAGTTGAAAAATCATTTGAAACTTATTTTTGTACTACTAGCGATAATCGCATGCTTGCTATTCCTTGAAATTTAAAGGAAAGTTCTCATGTTAAGAACATGATGCGAGCTAAAGCAGGTTGCATAAATCATATTCTATACATGTGGTTTCAAAGTATGTAACATAATAACTATAAGTATATCACAGGTTTTATAATCAGTTTATATATTCTAAAAATAAATTTGGCATCAAAATTGGTGGAAACATTTAGAATAACAACACCCTCCACATGTCCCTTAACATTGAAAGTGGATCTTTGTAATATGAAAATTACATTCAATCCAAGGTCAACTTTGAAAGAAAGATCAATTACTATATTAATATTTGTTACTAGTTTAAAAAAAAAAATTGCAAAATTTCTAATATAAATATTGTTGTTTATAGGATGATAATTATTTTACTAAAATTTGTATTATAAATTGCATGATATAATTTGAAAAAAAATAATGTATAAATTCGAAAAAATGATTGCAAGCTAAGTATTTTGTTCCAATGGTTGCATGCTTATATGAGGAAGTTAAACAGCATATTTTCACTCTTCTCTCTATTAACTAATAAAATTCTCAACTATTTGTCTACTTCTCATGGCCAAAGTAGAAACTTATTCTCGTTGGTTGAAGCTACGCCCCTTGTTGTGAGGGATCAATAAGCCGTTTCTTTCCAAACTTTTTGTACCATTTTATAAATTCAAGATGTAATCTTTATTTAATTATTCAGATTATCAACTAGGTGGTAATAAATAATACAAAAAAATAATTTAATGCACAACATCGACTATAAGTGGAACTCCCTTCGAAAACATATTTCTCCAAGTCAACCATGGAAACCAATTGAACATAATGACAATTAAATTCTGTTTTACAGTGATTCTATAAAGTGCTTTGTCTTTTTAACACTTGGAATTTTTTTTCATTCAAGTCTTAGAAATACTATAATCGTTTTATAGAATTATTCTTAGATGCACTTTTAGTATTGTTATGTTTATTTATTTTATTTTTTAATATATTTCTATAGAACAACAAATTTGTCATTTGATGTAGACCCATTCTGTAAACCCTTGATTTTGTTGGAATAGTGATATAGACCCCACTTTCATCTTTTTATTGTTATTCTTCTTATTTTATTTTATTTATTGTTATTTTTGTTTTTATTTCTATTTTGCTTCCATTTTTTTAATTTCACTTTATAGATAATCATAAGAAAATAAAAAAGAGAAAAAAGAAAATATAAAAGAAAGAAAAGAAAATAGGTTCATTTAGGTCTTAGGTTACAATTTTGAGCCTTGGCCCATCGCTTTGAGCTTTTCCATTTTAATGCTATTGGCCTAATCCTAAATAAAGGGCCCCTAATGAAGGACCAAGGAGGAACCATGAAAATCAGAAAGCCTTTCTACTTCATTCCTACTAACTACTCAACCGTTGACACCATCACTAGTTGTTAACCGCTAACATCCATACTCGAGACAGTGTGGCTTCTTTAAGGAGATCAAGCTAGGCCATGATCATTCTAGTGATGGCCAAGACTTGTACCGACTTTTTCATGAAGACTCAAGATCTCATGGGCCATCAACATTGATTATAGGTTCTTACTGTCATTGACATGGAAAGCTCTATCAACAAGTATAATTTTAGGGTCCCTTCATTTTTGGTTGCCTAAATCTTGAGGAATCCTTTTGTCAAATTTGGAGGTGTGCCACGATGATTTGAGCTGCGCACGGTGGAGAGGAGCCAAGTTTGAATCTATCGACTGAAGTGCCTTGTAAAAGGAGGGACGATGATGGGGCTTACTGGATTGAGACTAGTAGGTTGTTCAACGGGTTTGTTGGAAATTGAATTAGGGATTTTCTTGAGTTTTCAATTGGTATAAGTTTGGAAAATAAATATTAAAGTAGAATTGTTTGAAGCTCTTGGTTTAATACTCCTTCAATTTCAGCCTCTTTATTAGTTACCAAAGCACCTTGATTAATACCATCATTTGCACAATGTTCATAGCCCAAAATTTCCTAAGTCCTTAAAGAAATCAAACCCCTCTTGGGCTTAGGAACATGCTTAATATTAGTTAATATCCTCACATTACCATCAAACATCTTCACCTTCATGGTACCAATCCCAATAGCTTTAGAGTTAGAATCAGAGCCTATTAAAATGGTACCAACATCACATTTTAGTGTTGTCAAAACACTCCTTATGTAGGCACATATGAAAAAAAAACATCTAAAATCCAAAATTAGCAGAGTCAAAAAATTTTACTAGCTACAATAGAAAAACAGTTATCATATCTATCAAACTTTTTATTAACAATATTGATTGATCCCAGTAGCCTTGATACCACTTTTTGGCATAACAAACTTAAGTCATCTTATTTGAAAACTAATAGACTATCAATAAGGTCAAATTAATCCTCTTTCAATACTTCATTATCATACTCATTCACACTCATAGTAGGACTTAACCATCTATACATGAAACTTATTTGATAATAGTGTTGTTCTAGAGTGTTAGAGGTTGGATGGAAAAGTTTTGAGACATTTTAAAGGAAAATCTATAGATTGAGAAGCATGTATTTTGGGCTTATAATTAGATGTGAGTCCAATTGGCTAGGTAGGAGTAAAGTGTCCATAGCATTTATCATTATGTCTAAGAGGGATAACTTGCTTGAAATTTAAAATTTAGCTTCAAATTCAATAATGAGAGTAAAGTTGGTTGAATGCCCTTGCCATTGCTTAAGTGTTTTTCTAAACACTCAAACAAACAAGGTGCTCAAGCAATGGATAAGTGCACTTAAGTGGTTCTTCCAAATCTGCTAAAATATGGTAAATTGCATTTTTAGAAATTAATGATTCATTTTTTTAGGAAAATTCACTTATTGATCCTCTAAGTTTTAGTACCTATATAAACCCTTCCTAAACTTGTTTTAGGGTTGGATGCTTTTAGAGAATCAACCCTAACTTGCCTTATCATTCCTAAAAGCTTTCAAGAATTCACCGATTGAATTCTAAGTTATTAGAAGCACATGTATCCTCTTAGAGGTTGAGGCAAATCCATTGGAGCATTGGAAGTGCTGCGTCTAAGACAAGGATAAAGATATTGGTATTGGAGGATAAGTCTTTAGGATAAACATCCAAATAAATATGTGTATTTTGATTTCATATAGTGGATTTATGATTAGAGGTCTTAGATCTCGTAATTTTTTTATCTTCACAGTTACTATAAGGGTTTTCCACATAAAATTGCTTGTATCTTGCGTGATTGTGTTTCTATTGATTATTTATATTATCATGCAAAATTCTATTGATTTAAAATATTTTAAATCCCTCTCATAGGTTAATTTGGATTAAGATTTTCAATTCTTATATTAAAAATTTTCAATTCCATCCATTCACCTCCATTTGACTGTTATCTTATTGAGACAAAGGTTTTTCAACTTGTATTTACATGTGACTTTCAATATTTAATAGCCAAATTCAACAAATAGAACTATAAAAAAATCCTCATTTTCTTAAACAAATTTTAAACAAGAAATTAACACCAAAGAACACTAGTATCTCATCCTATACTAAACAAAGAACACATTATCTCATAAAAAGTTGTTAAACATAATAAATAAAAAAAGTTTTTTTTTATTATTTTAATTTCTCATTATATAACTACCAAAACATTTTTATTTTTATTTTTATTATTGAAATCATAAAATATATATTTTTAAATTTATATATATAATTATTAAACACATTTTTGTTCTTTATTTTAAAAATAAGAACCAAAATTGAAACTTGTTAAATATTTATAAAATTAAAAATATATTTATACTATCAAAGCATGATCCCCGCATGCCTAAAGCATTGTTATATTCTCATTACCCTATAATTGTCATTCCCACAAGTATTCTAAAAGTCCGAGTCAAGAATTTGCCAAATCCTCATATAACAAGTTGTTGAATTTTGAAATTTGAATCAGTATTGTTGTGCTTCGCTCGGGATGTTGGGGATTGAGCTGTTTCATCAGTTCGTGAGGGTTAAAGGGGGCAATGACCCTTGGAGATTTTTTATTTTTTATTTTTTAATTTTTTTTATGTGATGATTGATGAGTTTGCTCTCATTATATATTTTATCCTTTTATGTTTAAGGTTTTGTTTCTACCGTCTGCAATCATAATTGAGAAGTCTTTTCTTGAGAGCTTCACTATTGTAGTCGTTTCTTGAGAGCTTCAGTATTGTAACTCTTCTCATTTGTTTTGACTAGTAGATTATTGAGTGTTGGTACACTCCGTAGACATTAATACCGAATTATATTAAAAATCTTGTATTTTTCTTTATTTTCTACTCGTATGTGTGCGTGATTTGGTTGACACAATTGTATTAGGAGAGTGCATGTATACAATAAAAGGTGTATAAGTTCCCTCACATGTTGAAAGGTATGAGGATTAGTGTCTTATAATAGAGTCCACTTTCTACGCTTTTTGGGCTCATGGAGAGAAAGTAGAAGCCCCCATGTGCGCCCTTGGCCAAAGTCCACTTTGTGGGATTTGAGGCCGCGCGCAGTAACCTTGCAATGTGATAAAGAATTTTAATTTAAGAAATCAGTTCAATTCAAATAGAAAGACTTTTATATTTAACTTGCTGAAATATGTGAGAACGACAAACCAGTTTTAATTCTCCTTGGAAAAAATGCCACCAGAGTGAAATACTCTATGCAACTTGGAAATACACATTTTATATTCCCAAGAAGAAAATACCACTCCAGAAATACCCCCCACACAAGAATAGACAGTTTGTATTTCCGAAGAAAGTGGAGTGAATACACGATTTCTTTATAACTGGGCTACTTTTATGACATTCGATGGTCCCAATTGATGCTGAGTTCATGGAAATTGAAAAACTTCTTCAAATTGTAAACATGTTTTAGAATTCGCTTTCTGAAACCTGAGATAAACAAAAAAAGCATTTTTTTTATTCTATCTAGAAAAAAAATATTGCAAAGTAACAATATAGTCTGTATTTCCTGTAGGAGAACAATGTGTGAATCGAAGCTTTGTATTTCCCAAACAGAAAGAAAAAATAGAAGAAAGTGGAGTTTGGGCTGAATACAAGCTTCTCTATCAGGCTAGTTTTATCACATATAACCAATCAAAATCTTGCAGCCCCAAACTTCTGAAATACATCAGATTTTTTGGAGTCAAAACCTATCCTTCGTTGTAATTGGACCAGTTTGGTGGCATGAAACTCTTCTAATTCAGGACTATTATCACACTGAAATCTCCTTGGAGTTCTCGTATTTACCCAATAAGATTGATTTTTAGTTTCCTTCAATATCTGAAATCACTTAGTTTTCAAGTTCATATTAACAACTTGTAAATGATTATAAAATTGTTCTTGACTCTTTTGAATTTAAAATATTGTTCGGTGTTAAATAAATGATGCTAGGGTACATCACTTATTTTGTATGTTTTGTTTACACTTTCAACTTCATATTTATTTATTTTTTATATAATTTTTTAGTGGTCATGATGCTAGGGTACATCACTTATTTTGTATGTTTTGGTTACACTTTCAACCTCATATTCATTTATTTTTTATATAATTTTTTAGTGGTCATGATGCCAAAAATCTTGACTCTATACCCTTTGATTAAAATGGTAGTTGCCTCCAAACCACAAATATTTTCTCACCCCGTTCGAGTACAATTTTGTTGCTTGCACAATTGTATTTGATTTTCAAAATGTACTCCGAAAAAAAAAAACAAATATTTAAAAAAAAATTCTTATGTTTGATTTTCCTATAAAATATATATAAAAATAAAATATAATTACAAATAGTTAGAAATTCATGTACTTTAAATTATCTAATATTTATATAAAAAGAAAAAAAAATAAGTGAAATAAGTTTGAAGTGTCATATACAAATAATTTATTGACTTTAAATTATTTTCCTCAAATTTTTCCTTATATTTTTTCTTTCCATTTTGCTTTTAGTATATATAAGAAAATTATTGATGTAAATTTTTTTCCGCAATCTTTTTCAACTCATCCACCTACTATGAACTTTACATAAACCTTGTTATAATTATATGTGCGAATTCACATGCGTCAGCTTTGTTAGTGTCAAATTCTAGGTAATCCACTATATAAATCATCTCAAATTAGAGACTAATAATAATCATATTAAAAACATAAATTTAAATACCATCTAATAATTAAATAAGTAACACTTCATATAACATATTTAATTTATTTAATAGTTAAATCTGCCTATTTAATAATTAGGTTACCTTCCTGTTTAATAATTTAGGTTACATCTTATATAAGTTTATATAATGAATATCTCAATTAAATATTTTAAGATGACTTATTTATTTTAAAATAAATTTAAAATGAGTTAAATAGTTTAAAGTTATAATTAGATTAATCAACAATATTATTAAATGGGTTAATTCAAGTCAAATTTATGTTTTGTTGACAAAAAAAAAAAAAAAAAAACTACTTATTTATTTGTCAACACGAAGTTGCCCAAACCTAATTCTACACAACTCAAACTCATAAAAAACATGTTAGGTTTGAATCAAGTTGACAAGTGTTATCAAACTTTGTCGCCCTTGATAATAACTAGTCGTTTAAATAACTTTCAAGATCAAGAAATGATAGAAATTATAAAAAAGTAAAAGAAAAAAAAAAGAGAACTCTTATTTATTAAACTGGTTATACATGCATGTTGATATGGATTTGACTCAAATCCAGTTATACTCAACCAAAACTTGCAAAAAGCATGTTGGGTTGGAGTCATATTAGCTAATCATATCATACTTTACCACTTTTAATGATAACTAGCCATTTAAATAACTTGCAAGATTAAGGAATGATAAAACTTGTAAAAAAAAAAAAAAGTAAAAAAGAGAGGAAAAAAGTGTTATAAGAAATTCTAAAGTAACGTATATTCAAAATTTCAATGATATGATATTTGAAAATCAATCTCAACATTGACGAATTTTGGAGAGTGAAGATTAATTTTCAAATATAACATTATTAGAAATATATATATATATATATATATATATATATATATATATATATATATATGAAAAGAAGAAATTAGTTAAATCATTTTTGATGAGTTTTGCTTTATCACTTTCCAAATTTTATTAGATTGATTTATAACTTTAATTAATTGTAATATTAATTGAATCAGTTTTAAAATTTTAAACTATTTTTATAAATTACTAAATTTTATGTATGCATAGTTACTTATTTAGAATTTATGTACTTAATGAAAGAATTCAGGGAAGTTAAAACATGTGTATAACTTAGATAATATTTAAAGATTTTTCAATATTAGGTGGTGAAGCATCCTTCAGATACTGGACATGCAAATAATTCATGAAGAAAACCCAAACAGCAAAAGCCCAAATGAGACGCAGTTGGCTTCTGCACTCTCAAAGCTTGAGCTTACTTGTTTGATTACTTGATAACCCTT